>NW_027667981.1:0-119000 GCF_963924665.1 Micromys minutus
GGAATTTCTTCATTTTTGCCCCAAAATAAAGAAAATTTCTGCAATTTTGTACCAAAATAAAAGAAATTTCTGCCTTTTTGCCCCAAAATAAGAGAAATTTCTGCACTTTTTCCCTGAAATAAGTGAAATTTCTGCAATTTTGCCCCAAAATAAGGGCAATTTCTGCAATTTTGCCCCAAAATAAAGAAAATTTCTGCAATTTTACCCAAAAATAAGGGGAATTTCTGACTTTTTGCCCTGAAATAAGGAGAATTTCTGTCTTTTTATTCCAAAATAATGTGAATTTCTGCATTTTCCTTCAAAATTAGGGAAATATGTGCAATTTTGCTTCAAAATACGGGGAAATCTGCCTTATTGCACAAAAATAAAGGGAATTTCTCCATTTTTGCACCAATATAAGGGGAATTTCTGAAATTTAGCTTTAAAATATGGGGAATTTCTGCGTTATTGTCCGAAATAAAGTGGAATTTCTGCCTTTTTGCCCTGAAATATTTGAAATTTCTGCAATTTTACCCCAAAATAAGGGGAATTTCTGTTTTTGGCCCCAAAATTAAGGGAATTTCTGCTTTTTGCCCCAAAATAAGGCAAATATCTGACTTTTTGCCCAGAAATAATTGAAATTTCTGCAATTTTGCCCCAAAATAATAGGAATTTCTGCCTTTTTGCCGAAAATAAGAGGAATTTCAGCATTTTACCTTCAAATAAGGGGAATTTCTGCCTTTTTGCCACAAAATAAGGGGAATTTCTGCCCTATTGCCCTTAAATAAGGAAAATTTCGCTTTTCTGCCCCAATTAACGGGAATTTCTGCCTTTTTGCCAAAAAGTAAAGGGAATTTCTGCCTTTTTGCCCCAAAATAACGGGAATTTCAGCCTTTTTACCTCAAAATAAGGGGAATTTCTGCCTTTTTCCCCAAAATATGGGTAATTTTTGCCTTTTTGTTCCAAAATAAGGAAAATTTCTACAATTTCGTATCAAAATAAAAGAAATTTCTGTTTTTGCCCGAAAATAAAAGGAATTTCTGACTTTTTGCCCTGAAATAAATGAAATTCCTGCAATTATGCCCGAAAATAAGGGAAATTTGTGCCTTTTTGCCCCCAAATGAGGGGAATTTCTGCCTTTTTGCCCCAAAATATGGGGAATTTCAGGATTTTACCTCAAAATAAGGGGAATTTCAGCCTTTTTGCACCAAAATATGGGGAATTTCTGCCTTTTTGCCACAAAATAAGAAAAATTTCTGCAAGTCTGTAACAATATAAAAGAAATTTCTAAAATTTTGCCCCAAAATAAAGGAAATTTCTGATTTTTGCCCCAAAATAAAAAGAATTTCTCTATTTTTGCCCCAAAATAAAGGGAAATTCTGCCTTTTAGCCCCAAAATTAGGGGAGTTTCTGCAATTTTGCTCCAAAATACGAGAAATTTCTGCCTTTTTACCCGAAATTAAGTGGATTTTCTGCCTTTTTGCCCCCAAATAAGGGAAATTTCTGCAATTTTATCCCAAAATAAGGGAAATTTCTGCCTTTTTGCCCCAAAATAAGGGGAATTTCTGCCGTTTTGCCCTGAAATATGTAAAATTTCTGCAATTTTACCCCAAAATAAGGTGAATTTCTGCCTTTTTGCCCCAAAATAATGGGAATTTCTGCTTTTTTGCCCCAAAATAAGAAAAATTTTTGCTTTTTTTCTCGGAAATAAGTGAAATTTCTGCAATTTTGCCCTAAAATAAAGGAAATTTCTGCAATTTTTCCCCATAATAAGGGAAATTTCTGCAATTTTGCCCCAAAATAAGGGGAATTTCTGTTTTTGTCCCCAAATAAGGGAAATTTCTGCAATTTTGCCCTAAAATAAGGGGATTTTCTGCATTTTTTGCCAAAAATAAGGGGAATTTCTGACATTTTGCCGCAAAATAAGTGAAATTTCTGCATTTTACCCCAAAATAAGGAAATTTTCTGCCTTTTTGCCCAAAAATTAGGGGAATTTCTGCAATTTTGCTCCAAAATACAAAGAATTTCTGCCTTTTTGCCCGAAAATAAAGGGAATGTATACCTTTTTGCCATAAAAAAGCAAATTTCTTCATTTTTGCCCCAAAATAAGAGGATTTTCCACCTTTTTGACTCAAAATAAGTGCAATTTCTGCCTTTTCCCCAAAATAAACGAAATTTCTGCCTTTTTGCCCCAAAATAAGGGGAATTTCAGCCTTATTACCTCAAAATAAGGGGAATTTCTGCATTTTTGCCCCAAAATATGGGGAATTTCTGACTTTTTGCCCCAAAATAAGAAAAATTTCTGCAATTTTGTACCAAAATAAAAAAAATTTCTGCCTTTTTGCCCCCCCAAAAAAATTTCTGCCTTTTTTTTCTCAAATACCTGAAATTTCTGCAATTTTGCCCCAAAATAAGGGAAATTTCTGCAATTTTGCCCCAATGTAAAGGAAATTTCTGCAATTTTGCCCCAAAATAAGGGGAATTTCTGACTGTTTGCTCCCGAAAAAGGAGATTTTCTGTCTTTTTGCCCCAAAATAAGGAGAATTTCTGCCTTTTTGCCCGAAAATTAAGAGAATTTCTGCAATTTTGCTTCAAAATGCAGGGAATTTCTGCCTTTTAGCCCCAAAATAAAGGGAATTTCTGCATTTTACCTCAAATTGAGAATAATTTCTGCCTTTTGCCTCAAAATAAGGGGAATTTTCTGCCTTTTTGTTTCAAAATAAGATAAATTTCTTCAATTTTGTACCATAATAAAAGAAATTTCTGCTCTTTGCCCCAAAATAAAAGGAATTTCTGACTTTTTGCCCTGAAATAAATGAAATTTCTGCAATTTTGCCCGAAAATAAGGGAAATTTGTGCCTCTTTGCCCCAAAATAAGAAGAAGTTTTGCCTTTTGCCCCAAAATATGGGGAATTTCAGCATTTTACCTCAAAATAAGAATTTCAGCCTTTTTGCCCCAAAATAAGGAAAATTTCTGCAATTTTGCCCCAAAATAAGGGGAATTTCTTCCTTTTTGCCCCAAAATAAAGGATATTTCAGCCTTTTTACCTGAAAATAAGTGAAATTTCTGCAATTTTGCCCCAAATAAGGGAAATTTCTGCAATTTTGCCTCAAAATAAGGTAAATTCCTGCAATTTTGCCCCAAAATAAGTGGAATTTCTGAGTTTTGTCCCAAAATAAGGAGAATTTCTGTCTTTTTGCCCCAACATATAAGGAATTTCTGCCTTTTTGCCCAACAGTTAGGGGAATTTCTTCATTTTTGCTTCAAAATAAGGGGAATTTCTGCCTTTTTGCCTCTAAAGAAGTGGAATTTCTGTATTTTCCTTCCAAAACAAAGGGATTTTCGGTGTTTTTTGCCCCAAAATAAGGAAAATTTCTGACTTATTACCCTGAAATAAGTTAAATGTTTGCAATTTTGCCCCAAAATAAGGGAAATTTCTGCCTTTTTGCCCCAAAATAAGGGGAATTTCAGCCTTTTTACCTCAAAATAAGGGTAATTTCTGCATTTTTGCCACAAAATATTAGGAATTTCTGCCTTTTTGCCTTAAAATAAGAAAAATTTCTGCCTTTTTTTTATCTGAAATAAGTGAAATTTCTGCAATTTTGCCCCAAAATAAGTGAAATTTCTGCAATTTTGCCCCAAAATAAGGGAAATTTCTGGAATTTTGCCCCAAAATAAGTGGAATTTCTGAGTTTTGCCCCAAAATAAGGAGAATTTCTGTCTTTTTGCCCCAACATATAGGGAATTTCTGCCTTTTTGCCCCACAATTAGGGGATTTTCTGCAATTGTGCTCCAAAAAACGGGATATTTCTGCTTTTTTGCCCGAAAATAAGGAGAATACATACCTTTTGCCACAAAAAAAGAGAAATTTCTTCATTATTGCCCCAAAATAAGAGGAATTTCTGCCTTCTTACCTCACAATAAGTGAAATTTCTGCCTTTTTACCCAAAAATAAACAAAATTTCTGTCTTTTTGCCCAAAAATAAAAGGAATTTTTGAATTTTGCCCTGAAATAAGTGAAATTTCTGCAATTTTGCCCCAAAATAAGGGAAATTTCTGCCTTTTTGCCACAAAATAAAGGGAATTTCTGTATTTTTGCCCCAAAATAAGGGGAATTTCAGCATTTTACCTCATAATAAGGCGAATCTCTGCCTTTTTGCCCCAAAATATGGGGAATTTCTTCATTTTTGCCCCAAAATAAAGAAAATTTCTGCAATTTTGTACCAAAATAAAAGAAATTTCTGCCTTTTTGCCCCAAAATAAGAGAAATTTCTGCACTTTTTCCCTGAAATAAGTGAAATTTCTGCAATTTTGCCCCAAAATAAGGGAAATTTCTGCAATTTTGCCCCAAAATAAAGAAAATTTCTGCAATTTTAGCCCAAAATAAGGGGAATTTCTGACTTTTTGCCCTGAAATAAGGAGAATTTCTGTCTTTTTGTTCCAAAATAATGTGAATTTCTGCATTTTCCTTCAAAATTAGGGAAATATGTGCAATTTTGCTTCAAAATACGGGGAAATCTGCCTTATTGCACAAAAATAAAGGGAATTTCTCCATTTTTGCACCAATATAAGGGGAATTTCTGAAATTTAGCTTTAAAATACGGGGAATTTCTGTGTTATTGTCCGAAATAAAGTGGAATTTCTGCCTTTTTGCCCTGAAATATTTGAAATTTCTGCAATTTTACCCCAAAATAAGGGAAATTTCTGTTTTTGGCCCCAAAATTAAGGGAATTTCTGCTTTTTGCCCCAAAATAAGGCAAATATCTGACTTTTTGCCCAGAAATAATTGAAATTTCTGCAATTTTGCCCCAAAATAATAGGAATTTCTGCCTTTTTGCCGAAAATAAGGGGAATTTCAGCATTTTACCTTCAAATAAGGGGAATTTCTGCCCTATTGCCCTTAAATAAGGAAAATTTCTGCTTTTCTGCCCCAATTAACGGGAATTTCTGCCTTTTTGCCACAAAGTAAAGGGAATTTCTGCCTTTTTGCCCCAAAATAACGGGAATTTCAGCCTTTTTACCTCAAAATAAGGGGAATTTCTGCCTTTTTCCCCAAAATATGGGTAATTTTTGCCTTTTTGTTCCAAAATAAGGAAAATTTCTACAATTTTGTATCAAAATAAAAGAAATTTCTGTTTTTGCCCCAAAATAAAAGGAATTTCTGACTTTTTGCCTTGAAATAAATGAAATTCCTGCAATTATGCCCGAAAATAAGGGAAATTTGGGCCTTTTTGCCCCCAAATGAGGGGAATTTCTGCCTTTTTGCCCCAAAATATGGGGAATTTCAGGATTTTACCTCAAAATAAGGGGAATTTCAGCCTTTTTGCACCAAAATATGGGGAATTTCTGCCTTTTTGCCACAAAAGAAGAAAAATTTCTGCAAGTCTGTAACAATATAAAAGAAATTTCTAAAATTTTGCCCCAAAATAAAGGAAATTTCTGATTTTTGCCCCAAAATAAAAAGAATTTCTCTATTTTTGCCCCAAAATAAAGGGAATTTCTGCCTTTTTGCCCCAAAATTAGGGGAGTTTCTGCAATTTTGCTCCAAAATACGAGAAATTTCTGCCTTTTTACCCGAAATTAAGTGGATTTTCTGCCTTTTTGCCCCCAAATAAGAAAAAATTTCTGCAATTTTATCCCAAAATAAGGGAAATTTCTGCCTTTTTGCCCCAAAATAAGGGGAATTTCTGCCGTTTTGCCCTGAAATATGTGAAATTTCTGCAATTTTACCCCAAAATAAGGTGAATTTCTGCCTTTTTGCCCCAAAATAATGGGAATTTCTGCCTTTTTGCCCCAAAACAAGAAAAATTTTTGCTTTTTTTTCCTCTGAAATAAGTGAAATTTCTGCAATTTTGCCCTAGAATAAAGGAAATTTCTGCAATATTTTCCCATAATAAGGGAAATTTCTGCAATTTTGCCCCAAAATAAGGGGAATTTCTGTTTTTGCCCCCAAATAAGGGAAATTTCTGCAATTTTGCCCTAAAATAAGGGGATTTTCTGCATTTTTTGCCAAAAATAAAAGGAATTTCTGAAATTTTGCCGCAAAATAAGTGAAATTTCTGCAGTTTTACCCCAAAATAAGGAAAATTTCTGCCTTTTTGCGCAAAAATTAGGGGAATTTCTGCAATTTTGCTCCAAAATACAAAGAATTTCTGCCTTTTTGCCCGAAAATAAAGGAAATGTATACCTTTTTGACATAAAAAAGCAAATTTCTTCATTTTTGCCCCAAAATAAGGGGAATTTCCACCTTTTTGACTCAAAATAAGTGCAATTTCTGCCTTTTCCCCAAAATAAACGAAATTTCTGTCTTTTTGCCCCAAAATAAGGGGAATTTCAGCCTTTTTACCTCAAAATAAGGGGAATTTCTGCCTTTTTGCCCCAAAATATAGGGAATTTCTGACTTTTTGCCCCAAAATAAGAAAAATTTCTGCAATTTTGTACCAAAATAAAAAAAATTTCTGCCTTTTTGCCCCCCCAAAAAAATTTCTGCCTATTTTCCCTGAAATACATGAAATTTCTGCAATTTTGCCCCAAAATAAGGGAAATTTCTACAATTTTGCCCCAATGTAAAGGAAATTTCAGCAATTTTGCCCCAAAATTAGGGGAATTTGTGACTGTTTGCTCCCGAAAAAGGAGATTTTCTGTCTTTTTGCCCCATAATAAGGAGAATTTCTGCCTTTTTGCCTGAAAATTATGAGAATTTCTGCAATTTTGCTTCAAAATACAGGGAATTTCTGTTTTTTAGCCCCAAAATAAAGGGAATTTCTGCATTTTACCTCAAATTGAGAATAATTTCTGCCTTTTGCCTCAAAATAAGGGGAATTTTCTGCCTTTTTGTTTCAAAATAAGAAAAATATCTTCAATTTTGTACCATAATAAAAGAAATTTCTGCTCTTTGCCCAAAAATAAAAGGAATTTCTGACTTTTTGCCCTGAAATAAATGAAATTTCTGCAATTTTGCCCGAAAATAAGAGAAATTTGTGCCTCTTTGCACCAAAATAAAAAGAAGTTTTGCCTTTTGCCCCAAAATATGGGGAATTTCAGCATTTTACCTCAAAATAAGAATTTCAGCCTTTTTGCCCCAAAATAAGGAAAATTTCTGCAATTTTGCCCCAAAATAAGGGGAATTTCTTCCTTTTTGCCCCAAAATAAAGGATATTTCAGCCTTTTTACCTGAAAATAAGTGAAATTTCTGCAATTTTGCCCCAAATAAGGCAAATTTCTGCAATTTTGCCTCAAAATAAGGTAAATTCCTGCAATTTTGCCCCAAAATAAGTGGAATTTCTGAGTTTTGTCCCAAAATAAGGAGAATTTCTGTCTTTTTGCCCCAACATATAGGGAATTTCTGCCTTTTTGCCCAACAATTAGGGGAATTTCTTCATTTTTGCTTCAAAATAAGGGGAATTTCTGCCTTTTTGCCTCTAAAGAAGTGGAATTTCTGTATTTTCCTTTCAAAACAAAGGGAATTTCTGTGTTTTTTGCCCCAAAATAAAGAAAATTTCTGACTTATTACCCTGAAATTAGTGAAATGTTTGCAATTTTGCCCCAAAATAAGGGAAATTTCTGCCTTTTTGCCCCCAAATAAGGGGAATTTCAGCCTTTTTACCTCAAAATAAGGGGAATTTCTGCATTTTTGCCACAAAATATTAGGAATTTCTGCCTTTTTGCCCCAAAATAAGAAAAATTTCTGCCATTTTTACCTGAAATAAGTGAAATTTCTGCAATTTTGCCGCAAAATAAGTAAAATTTCTGCAATTTTGCCCCAAAATAAGGGAAATTTCTGGAATTTTGCCCCAAAATAAGTGGAATTTCTGAGTTTTGCCCCAAAATAAGGAGAATTTCTGTCTTTTTGCCCCAACATATAGGGAATTTCTGCCTTTTTGCCCCACAATTAGGGGATTTTCTGCAATTCTGCTCCAAAATAGGGGGAATTTCTGCTTTTTTGCCCGAAAATAAGGGGAATATATACCTTTTGCCACAAAAAAGGGAAATTTCTTCATTTTTGCCCTAAAATAAGAGGAATTTCTGCCTTCTTACCTCAAAATAAGTGAAATTTCTGCCTTTTTACCCAAAAATAAACGGAATTTCTGACTTTTAGCCCCAAAATAAAAGGAATTTTTGAATTTTGCCCTGAAATAAGTGAAATTTCTGCAATTTTGCCCCAAAATAAGGGAAATTCCTGCCTTTTTGCCACAAAATGAAGGGAATTTCTGTATTTTTGCCCCAAAATAAGGGGAATTTCAGCATTTTACCTCATAATAAGGCAAATCTCTGCCTTTTTGCCCCAAAATATGGGGAATTTCTTCATTTTTGCCCCAAAATAAAGAAAATTTCTGCAATTTTGTACCAAAATAAAAGAAATTTCTGCCTTTTTGCCCCAAAATAAGAGAAATTTCTGCACTTTTTCCCTGAAATAAGTGAAATTTCTGCAATTTTGCCCCAAAATAAGGGAAATTTCTGCAATTTTGCCCCAAAATAAAGAAAATTTCTGCAATTTTGTACCAAAATAAAAGAAATTTCTGCCTTTTTGCCCCAAAATAAGAGAAATTTCTGCACTTTTTCCCTGAAATAAGTGAAATTTCAGCAATTTTGCCCCAAAATAAGAGAAATTTCTGCAATTTTGCCACAAAATAAAGAAAATTTCTGCAATTTTACCCCAAAATAAGGCGAATTTCTGACTTTTTGCCCTGAAATAAGGAGAATTTCTGTCTTTTTGTTCCAAAATAATGTGAATTTCTGCATTTTCCTTCAAAATTAGGGAAATATGTGCAATTTTGCTTCAAAATACGGGGAAATCTGCCTTATTGCACAAAAATAAAGGGAATTTCTCCATTTTTGCACCAATATAAGGGGAATTTCTGAAATTTAGCTTTAAAATACGGGGAATTTCTGTGTTATTGTCCGAAATAAAGTGGAATTTCTGCCTTTTTGCCCTGAAATATTTGAAATTTCTGCAATTTTACCCCAAAATAAGGGGAATTTCTGTTTTTGGCCCCAAAATTAAGGGAATTTCTGCTTTTTGCCCCAAAATAAGGCAAATATCTGACTTTTTGCCCAGAAATAATTGAAATTTCTGCAATTTTGCCCCAAAATAATAGGAATTTCTGCCTTTTTGCCGAAAATAAGGGGAATTTCAGCATTTTACCTTCAAATAAGGGGAATTTCTGCCTTTTTGCCACAAAATAAGGGGAATTTCTGCCCTATTGCCCTTAAATAAGGAAAATTTCTGCTTTTCTGCCCCAATTAACGGGAATTTCTGCCTTTTTGCCACAAAGTAAAGGGAATTTCTGCCTTTTTGCCCCAAAATAACGGGAATTTCAGCCTTTTTACCTCAAAATAAGGGGAATTTCTGCCTTTTTCCCCAAAATATGGGTAATTTTTGCCTTTTTGTTCCAAAATAAGGAAAATTTCTACAATTTTGTATCAAAAGAAAAGAAATTTCTGTTTTTGCCCGAAAATAAAAGGAATTTCTGACTTTTTGCCCTGAAATAAATGAAATTCCTGCAATTATGCCCGAAAATAAGGAAAATTTGGGCCTTTTTGCCCCAAATGAGGGGAATTTCTGCCTTTTTGCCCCAAAATATGGGGAATTTCAGGATTTTACCTCAAAATAAGGGGAATTTCAGCCTTTTTGCACCAAAATATGGGGAATTTCTGCCTTTTTGCCACAAAATAAGAAAAATTTCTGCAAGTCTGTAACAATATAAAAGAAATTTCTAAAATTTTGCCCCAAAATAAAGGAAATTTCTGATTTTTGCCCCAAAATAAAAAGAATTTCTCTATTTTTGCCCCAAAATAAAGGGAATTTCTGCCTTTTTGCCCCAAAATTAGGGGAGTTTCTGCAATTTTGCTCCAAAATACGAGAAATTTCTGCCTTTTTACCCGAAATTAAGTGGATTTTCTGCCTTTTTGCCCCCAAATAAGAAAAAATTTCTGCAATTTTATCCCAAAATAAGGGAAATTTCTGCCTTTTTGCCCCAAAATAAGGGGAATTTCTGCCGTTTTGCCCCAAAATATGTGAAATTTCTGCAATTTTACCCCAAAATAAGGTGAATTTCTGCCTTTTTGCCCCAAAATAACGGGAATTTCAGCCTTTTTACCTCAAAATAAGGGGAATTTCTGCCTTTTTCCCCAAAATATGGGTAATTTTTGCCTTTTTGTTCCAAAATAAGGAAAATTTCTACAATTTTGTATCAAAATAAAAGAAATTTCTGTTTTTGCCCGAAAATAAAAGGAATTTCTGACTTTTTGCCCTGAAATAAATGAAATTCCTGCAATTATGCCCGAAAATAAGGAAAATTTGGGCCTTTTTGCCCCCAAATGAGGGGAATTTCTGCCTTTTTGCCCCAAAATATGGGGAATTTCAGGATTTTACCTCAAAATAAGGGGAATTTCAGCCTTTTTGCACCAAAATATGGGGAATTTCTGCCTTTTTGCCACAAAATAAGAAAAATTTCTGCAAGTCTGTAACAATATAAAAGAAATTTCTAAAATTTTGCCCCAAAATAAAGGAAATTTCTGATTTTTGCCCCAAAATAAAAAGAATTTCTCTATTTTTGCCCCAAAATAAAGGGAATTTCTGCCTTTTTGCCCCAAAATTAGGGGAGTTTCTGCAATTTTGCTCCAAAATACGAGAAATTTCTGCCTTTTTACCAGAAATTAAGTGGATTTTCTGCCTTTTTGCCCCCAAATAAGAAAAAATTTCTGCAATTTTATCCCAAAATAAGGGAAATTTCTGCCTTTTTGCCCCAAAATAAGGGGAATTTCTGCCGTTTTGCCCTGAAATATGTGAAATTTCTGCAATTTTACCCCAAAATAAGGTGAATTTCTGCCTTTTTGCCCCAAAATAATGGGAATTTCTGCCTTTTTGCCCCAAAACAAGAAAAATTTTTGCTTTTTTTTCTCTGAAATAAGTGAAATTTCTGCAATTTTGCCCTAGAATAAAGGAAATTTCTGCAATATTTTCCCATAATAAGGGAAATTTCTGCAATTTTGCCCCAAAATAAGGGGAATTTCTGTTTTTGCCCCCAAATAAGGGAAATTTCTGCAATTTTGCCCTAAAATAAGGGGATTTTCTGCATTTTTTGCCAAAAATAAAAGGAATTTCTGAAATTTTGCCGCAAAATAAGTGAAATTTCTGCAGTTTTACCCCAAAATAAGGAAAATTTCTGCCTTTTTGCGCAAAAATTAGGGGAATTTCTGCAATTTTGCTCCAAAATACAAAGAATTTCTGCCTTTTTGCCCGAAAATAAAGGGAATGTATACCTTTTTGACATAAAAAAGCAAATTTCTTCATTTTTGCCCAAAAATAAGGGGAATTTCCACCTTTTTGACTCAAAATAAGTGCAATTTCTGCCTTTTCCCCAAAATAAACGAAATTTCTGTCTTTTTGCCCCAAAATAAGGGGAATTTCAGCCTTTTTACCTCAAAATAAGGGGAATTTCTGCCTTTTTGCCCCAAAATAAGAAAAATTTCTGCAATTTTGTACCAAAATAAAAAAAATTTCTGCCTTTTTGCCCCCCCAAAAAAATTTCTGCCTATTTTCCCTGAAATACATGAAATTTCTGCAATTTTGCCCCAAAATAAGGGAAATTTCTACAATTTTGCCCCAATGTAAAGGAAATTTCAGCAATTTTGCCCCAAAATTAGGGGAATTTGTGACTGTTTGCTCCCGAAAAAGGAGATTTTCTGTCTTTTTGCCCCATAATAAGGAGAATTTCTGCCTTTTTGCCTGAAAATTATGAGAATTTCTGCAATTTTGCTTCAAAATACAGGGAATTTCTGTTTTTTAGCCCCAAAATAAAGGGAATTTCTGCATTTTACCTCAAATTGAGAATAATTTCTGCCTTTTGCCTCAAAATAAGGGGAATTTTCTGCCTTTTTGTTTCAAAATAAGAAAAATATCTTCAATTTTGTACCATAATAAAAGAAATTTCTGCTCTTTGCCCAAAAATAAAAGGAATTTCTGACTTTTTGCCCTGAAATAAATGAAATTTCTGCAATTTTGCCCGAAAATAAGAGAAATTTGTGCCTCTTTGCACCAAAATAAAAAGAAGTTTTGCCTTTTGCCCCAAAATATGGGGAATTTCAGCATTTTACCTCAAAATAAGAATTTCAGCCTTTTTGCCCCAAAATAAGGAAAATTTCTGCAATTTTGCCCCAAAATAAGGGGAATTTCTTCCTTTTTGCCCCAAAATAAAGGATATTTCAGCCTTTTTACCTGAAAATAAGTGAAATTTCTGCAATTTTGCCCCAAATAAGGGAAATTTCTGCAATTTTGCCTCAAAATAAGGTAAATTCCTGCAATTTTGCCCCAAAATAAGTGGAATTTCTGAGTTTTGTCCCAAAATAAGGAGAATTTCTGTCTTTTTGCCCCAACATATAGGGAATTTCTGCCTTTTTGCCCAACAATTAGGGGAATTTCTTCATTTTTGCTTCAAAATAAGGGGAATTTCTGCCTTTTTGCCTCTAAAGAAGTGGAATTTCTGTATTTTCCTTTCAAAACAAAGGGAATTTCTGTGTTTTTTGCCCCAAAATAAAGAAAATTTCTGACTTATTACCCTGAAATTAGTGAAATGTTTGCAATTTTGCCCCAAAATAAGGGAAATTTCTGCCTTTTTGCCCCCAAATAAGGGGAATTTCAGCCTTTTTACCTCAAAATAAGGGGAATTTCTGCATTTTTGCCACAAAATATTAGGAATTTCTGCCTTTTTGCCCCAAAATAAGAAAAATTTCTGCCATTTTTACCTGAAATAAGTGAAATTTCTGCAATTTTGCCGCAAAATAAGTAAAATTTCTGCAATTTTGCCCCAAAATAAGGGAAATTTCTGGAATTTTGCCCCAAAATAAGTGGAATTTCTGAGTTTTGCCCCAAAATAAGGAGAATTTCTGTCTTTTTGCCCCAACATATAGGGAATTTCTGCCTTTTTGCCCCACAATTAGGGGATTTTCTGCAATTCTGCTCCAAAATAGGGGGAATTTCTGCTTTTTTGCCCGAAAATAAGGGGAATATATACCTTTTGCCACAAAAAAGGGAAATTTCTTCATTTTTGCCCTAAAATAAGAGGAATTTCTGCCTTCTTACCTCAAAATAAGTGAAATTTCTGCCTTTTTACCCAAAAATAAACGGAATTTCTGACTTTTAGCCCCAAAATAAAAGGAATTTTTGAATTTTGCCCTGAAATAAGTGAAATTTCTGCAATTTTGCCCCAAAATAAGGGAAATTCCTGCCTTTTTGCCACAAAATGAAGGGAATTTCTGTATTTTTGCCCCAAAATAAGGGGAATTTCAGCATTTTACCTCATAATAAGGCAAATCTCTGCCTTTTTGCCCCAAAATATGGGGAATTTCTTCATTTTTGCCCCAAAATAAAGAAAATTTCTGCAATTTTGTACCAAAATAAAAGAAATTTCTGCCTTTTTGCCCCAAAATAAGAGAAATTTCTGCACTTTTTCCCTGAAATAAGTGAAATTTCTGCAATTTTGCCCCAAAATAAGGGAAATTTCTGCAATTTTGCCCCAAAATAAAGAAAATTTCTGCAATTTTGTACCAAAATAAAAGAAATTTCTGCCTTTTTGCCCCAAAATAAGAGAAATTTCTGCACTTTTTCCCTGAAATAAGTGAAATTTCAGCAATTTTGCCCCAAAATAAGAGAAATTTCTGCAATTTTGCCACAAAATAAAGAAAATTTCTGCAATTTTACCCCAAAATAAGGGGAATTTCTGACTTTTTGCCCTGAAATAAGGAGAATTTCTGTCTTTTTGTTCCAAAATAATGTGAATTTCTGCATTTTCCTTCAAAATTAGGGAAATATGTGCAATTTTGCTTCAAAATACGGGGAAATCTGCCTTATTGCACAAAAATAAAGGGAATTTCTCCATTTTTGCACCAATATAAGGGGAATTTCTGAAATTTAGCTTTAAAATACGGGGAATTTCTGCGTTATTGTCCGAAATAAAGTGGAATTTCTGCCTTTTTGCCCTGAAATATTTGAAATTTCTGCAATTTTACCCCAAAATAAGGGGAATTTCTGTTTTTGGCCCCAAAATTAAGGGAATTTCTGCTTTTTGCCCCAAAATAAGGCAAATATCTGACTTTTTGCCCAGAAATAATTGAAATTTCTGCAATTTTGCCCCAAAATAATAGGAATTTCTGCCTTTTTGCCGAAAATAAGGGGAATTTCAGCATTTTACCTTCAAATAAGGGGAATTTCTGCCTTTTTGCCACAAAATAAGGGGAATTTCTGCCCTATTGCCCTTAAATAAGGAAAATTTCTGCTTTTCTGCCCCAATTAACGGGAATTTCTGCCTTTTTGCCACAAAGTAAAGGGAATTTCTGCCTTTTTGCCCCAAAATAACGGGAATTTCAGCCTTTTTACCTCAAAATAAGGGGAATTTCTGCCTTTTTCCCCAAAATATGGGTAATTTTTGCCTTTTTGTTCCAAAATAAGGAAAATTTCTACAATTTTGTATCAAAATAAAAGAAATTTCTGTTTTTGCCCGAAAATAAAAGGAATTTCTGACTTTTTGCCCTGAAATAAATGAAATTCCTGCAATTATGCCCGAAAATAAGGAAAATTTGGGCCTTTTTGCCCCCAAATGAGGGGAATTTCTGCCTTTTTGCCCCAAAATATGGGGAATTTCAGGATTTTACCTCAAAATAAGGGGAATTTCAGCCTTTTTGCACCAAAATATGGGGAATTTCTGCCTTTTTGCCACAAAATAAGAAAAATTTCTGCAAGTCTGTAACAATATAAAAGAAATTTCTAAAATTTTGCCCCAAAATAAAGGAAATTTCTGATTTTTGCCCCAAAATAAAAAGAATTTCTCTATTTTTGCCCCAAAATAAAGGGAATTTCTGCCTTTTTGCCCCAAAATTAGGGGAGTTTCTGCAATTTTGCTCCAAAATACGAGAAATTTCTGCCTTTTTACCCGAAATTAAGTGGATTTTCTGCCTTTTTGCCCCCAAATAAGAAAAAATTTCTGCAATTTTATCCCAAAATAAGGGAAATTTCTGCCTTTTTGCCCCAAAATAAGGGGAATTTCTGCCGTTTTGCCCCAAAATATGTGAAATTTCTGCAATTTTACCCCAAAATAAGGTGAATTTCTGCCTTTTTGCCCCAAAATAACGGGAATTTCAGCCTTTTTACCTCAAAATAAGGGGAATTTCTGCCTTTTTCCCCAAAATATGGGTAATTTTTGCCTTTTTGTTCCAAAATAAGGAAAATTTCTACAATTTTGTATCAAAATAAAAGAAATTTCTGTTTTTGCCCGAAAATAAAAGGAATTTCTGACTTTTTGCCCTGAAATAAATGAAATTCCTGCAATTATGCCCGAAAATAAGGAAAATTTGGGCCTTTTTGCCCCCAAATGAGGGGAATTTCTGCCTTTTTGCCCCAAAATATGGGGAATTTCAGGATTTTACCTCAAAATAAGGGGAATTTCAGCCTTTTTGCACCAAAATATGGGGAATTTCTGCCTTTTTGCCACAAAATAAGAAAAATTTCTGCAAGTCTGTAACAATATAAAAGAAATTTCTAAAATTTTGCCCCAAAATAAAGGAAATTTCTGATTTTTGCCCCAAAATAAAAAGAATTTCTCTATTTTTGCCCCAAAATAAAGGGAATTTCTGCCTTTTTGCCCCAAAATTAGGGGAGTTTCTGCAATTTTGCTCCAAAATACGAGAAATTTCTGCCTTTTTACCCGAAATTAAGTGGATTTTCTGCCTTTTTGCCCCCAAATAAGAAAAAATTTCTGCAATTTTATCCCAAAATAAGGGAAATTTCTGCCTTTTTGCCCCAAAATAAGGGGAATTTCTGCCGTTTTGCCCCAAAATATGTGAAATTTCTGCAATTTTACCCCAAAATAAGGTGATTTTCTGCCTTTTTGCCCCAAAATAATGGGAATTTCTGCCTTTTTGCCCCAAAACAAGAAAAATTTTTGCTTTTTTTAATCTGAAATAAGTGAAATTTCTGCAATTTTGCCCTAAAATAAAGGAAATTTCTGCAATTTTTTCCCATAATAAGGGAAATTTCTGCAATTTTGCCCCAAAATAAGGGGAATTTCTGTTTTTGCCCCCAAATAAGGGAAATTTCTGCAATTTTGCCCTAAAATAAGGGGATTTTCTGCATTTTTTGCCAAAAATAAAAGGAATTTCTGACATTTTGCCGCAAAATAAGTGAAATTTCTGCAGTTTTACACCAAAATAAGGAAAATTTCTGCCTTTTTGCGCAAAAATTAGGGGAATTTCTGCAATTTTGCTCCAAAATACAAAGAATTTCTGCCTTTTTGCCCGAAAATAAAGGGAATGTATACCTTTTTGACATAAAAAAGCAAATTTCTTCATTTTTGCCCCAAAATAAGGGGAATTTCCACCTTTTTGACTCAAAATAAGTGCAATTTCTGCCTTTTCCCCAAAATAAACGAAATTTCTGTCTTTTTGCCCCCAAATAAGGGGAATTTCAGCCTTTTTACCTCAAAATAAGGGGAATTTCTGCCGTTTTGCCCCAAAATATAGGGAATTTCTGACTTTTTGCCCCAAAATAAGAAAAATTTCTGCAATTTTGTACCAAAATAAAAAAAAATTTCTGCCTTTTTGCCCCCCCAAAAAAATTTCTGCCTATTTTCCCTGAAATACGTGAAATTTCTGCAATTTTGCCCCAAAATAAGGGAAATTTCTACAATTTTGCACCAATGTAAAGGAAA
Organism: Micromys minutus; assembly: GCF_963924665.1. Classification (NCBI taxonomy): domain Eukaryota; kingdom Metazoa; phylum Chordata; class Mammalia; order Rodentia; family Muridae; genus Micromys; species Micromys minutus. The sequence goes on from NW_027667981.1 coordinate 16,684, forward strand.
TTTCAGCAATTTTGCCCCAAAATTAGGGGAATTTGTGACTGTTTGCTCCCGAAAAAGGAGATTTTCTGTCTTTTTGCCCCATAATAAGGAGAATTTCTGCCTTTTTGCCCGAAAATTATGAGAATTTCTGCAATTTTGCTTCAAAATACAGGGAATTTCTGTTTTTTAGCCCGAAAATAAAGGGAATTTCTGCATTTTACCTCAAATTGAGAATAATTTCTGCCTTTTGCCTCAAAATAAGGGGAATTTTCTGCCTTTTTGTTTCAAAATAAGAAAAATTTCTTCAATTTTGTACCATAATAAAAGAAATTTCTGCTCTTTGCCCCAAAATAAAAGGAATTTCTGACTTTTTGCCCTGAAATAAATGAAATTTCTGCAATTTTGCCCGAAAAAAAGGGAAATTTGTGCCTCTTTGCCCCAAAATAAAAAGAAGTTTTGCCTTTTGCCCCAAAATATGGGGAATTTCAGCATTTTACCTCAAAATAAGAATTTCAGCATTTTTGCCCCAAAATAAGGAAAATTTCTGCAATTTTGCCCCAAAATAAGGGGAATTTCTTCCTTTTTGCCCCAAAATAAAGGATATTTCAGCCTTTTTACCTGAAAATAAGTAAAATTTCTGCAATTTTGCCCCAAATAAGGGAAATTTCTGCAATTTTGCCTCAAAATAAGGTAAATTCCTGCAATTTTGCCCCAAAATAAGTGGAATTTCTGAGTTTTGTCCCAAAATAAGGAGAATTTCTGTCTTTTTGCCCCAACATATAGGGAATTTCTGCCTTTTTGCCCAACAATTAGGGGAATTTCTTCATTTTTGCTTCAAAATAAGGGGAATTTCTGCCTTTTTGCCTCTAAAGAAGTGGAATTTCTGTATTTTCCTTCCAAAACAAAGGGAATTTCTGGGTTTTTTGCCCCAAAATAAGGAAAATTTCTGACTTATTACCCTGAAATTAGTGAAATGTTTGCAATTTTGCCCCAAAATAAGGGAAATTTCTGCCTTTTTGCCCCCAAATAAGGGGAATTTCAGCCTTTTTACCTCAAAATAAGGGGAATTTCTGCATTTTTGCCACAAAATATTAGGAATTTCTGCATTTTTGCCCCAAAATAAGAACAATTTCTGCCATTTTTACCTGAAATAAGTGAAATTTCTGCAATTTTGCCCCAAAATAAGTAAAATTTCTGCAATTTTGCCCCAAAATAAGGGAAATTTCTGCAATTTTGCCCCAAAATAAGTGGAATTTCTGAGTTTTGCCCCAAAATAAGGAGAATTTCTGTCTTTTTGCCCCAACATATAGGGAATTTCTGCCTTTTTGCCCCACAATTAGGGGATTTTCTGCAATTCTGCTCCAAAATAGGGGGAATTTCTGCTTTTTTGCCCGAAAATAAGGGGAATATATACCTTTTGCCACAAAAAAGGGAAATTTCTTAATTTTTGCCCCAAAATAAGAGGAATTTCTGCCTTCTTACCTCAAAATAAGTGAAATTTCTGCCTTTTTACCCAAAAATAAACGAAATTTCTGACTTTTAGCCCCAAAATAAAAGGAATTTTTGAATTTTGCCCTGAAATAAGTGAAATTTCTGCAATTTTGCCCCAAAATAAGGGAAATTTCTCCCTTTTTGCCCCCAAATAAGGGGAATTTCAGCATTTTTACCTCAAAATAAGGGGAATTTCTGCATTTTTGCCACAAAATATTAGGAATTTCTGCCTTTTTGTCCCAAAATAAGAAAAATTTCTGCCTTTTTTTTATCTGAAATAAGTGAAATTTCTGCAATTTTGCCCCAAAATAAGTGAAATTTTTGCAAATTTGCCCCAAAATAAGGGAAATTTCTGGAATTTGCCCCAAAATAAGTGGAATTTCTGAGTTTTTCCCCAAAATAAGGAGAATTTCTGTCTTTTTGCTCTAACATATAGGGAATTTCTGCCTTTTTGCCCCACAATTAGGGGATTTTCTGCAATTGTGCTCCAAAAAACGGGATATTTCTGCTTTTTTGCCCGAAAATAAGGAGAATATATACCTTTTGCCACAAAAAAAGGGAAATTTCTTCATTTTTGCCCCAAAATAAGAGGAATTTCTGCCTTCTTACCTCACAATAAGTGAAATTTCTGCCTTTTTACCCAAAAATAAACAAAATTTCTGTCTTTTTGCCCAAAAATAAAAGGAATTTTTGAATTTTGCCCTGAAATAAGTGAAATTTCTGCAATTTTGCCCCAAAATAAGGGAAATTTCTGCCTTTTTGCCACAAAATAAAGGGAATTTCTGTATTTTTGCCCCAAAATAAGGGGAATTTCAGCATTTTACCTCATAATAAGGCGAATCTCTGCCTTTTTGCCCCAAAATATGGGGAATTTCTTCATTTTTGCCCCAAAATAAAGAAAATTTCTGCAGTTTTGTACCAAAATAAAAGAAATTTCTGCCTTTTTGCCCCAAAATAAGAGAAATTTCTGCACTTTTTCCCTGAAATAAGTGAAATTTCTGCAATTTTGCCCCAAAATAAGGGAAATTTCTGCCTTTTTGCCACAAAATAAAGGGAATTTCTGTATTTTTGCCACAAAATAAAGAAAATTTCTGCAATTTTACCCCAAAATAAACGGAATTTCTGACTTTTTGCCCTGAAATAAGGAGAATTTCTGTCTTTTTGTTCCAAAATAATGTGAATTTCTGCATTTTCCTTCAAAATTAGGGAAATATGTGCAATTTTGCTTCAAAATACGGGGAAATCTGCCTTATTGCACAAAAATAAAGGGAATTTCTCCATTTTTGCACCAATATAAGGGGAATTTCTGAAATTTAGCTTTAAAATACAAGGAATTTCTGCGTTATTGTCCGAAATAAAGTGGAATTTCTGCCTTTTTGCCCTGAAATATTTGAAATTTCTGCAATTTTACCCCAAAATAAGGGGAATTTCTGTTTTTGGCCCCAAAATTAAGGGAATTTCTGCTTTTTGCCCCAAAATAAGGCAAATATCTGACTTTTTGCCCAGAAATAATTGAAATTTCTGCAATTTTGCCCCAAAATAATAGGAATTTCTGCCTTTTTGCCGAAAATAAGGGGAATTTCAGCATTTTACCTTCAAATAAGGGGAATTTCTGCCTTTTTGCCACAAAATAAGGGGAATTTCTGCCCTATTGCCCTTAAATAAGGAAAATTTCGCTTTTCTGCCCCAATTAACGGGAATTTCTGCCTTTTTGCCACAAAGTAAAGGGAATTTCTGCCTTTTTGCCCCAAAATAACGGGAATTTCAGCCTTTTTACCTCAAAATAAGGGGAATTTCTGCCTTTTTCCCCAAAATATGGGTAATTTTTGCCTTTTTGTTCCAAAATAAGGAAATTTTCTACAATTTTGTATCAAAATAAAAGAAATTTCTGTTTTTGCCCGAAAATAAAAGGAATTTCTGACTTTTTGCCCTGAAATAAATGAAATTCCTGCAATTATGCCCGAAAATAAGGGAAATTTGTGCCTTTTTGCCCCCAAATGAGGGGAATTTCTGCCTTTTTGCCCGAAAATATGGGGAATTTCAGGATTTTATTTCAAAATAAGGGGAATTTCAGCCCTTTTGCACCAAAATATGGGGAATTTCTGCCTTTTTGCCACAAAATAAGAAAAATTTCTGCAAGTCTGTAACAATATAAAAGAAATTTCTAAAATTTTGCCCCAAAATAAAGGAAATTTCTGATTTTTGCCCCTAAATAAAAAGAATTTCTCTATTTTTGCCCCAAAATAAAGGGAAATTCTGCTTTTTAACCCCAAAAGTAGGGGAGTTTCTGCAATTTTGCTCCAAAATACGAGAAATTTCTGCCTTTTTACCCGAAATTAAGTGGATTTTCTGCCTTTTTGCCTCCAAATAAGGGAAATTTCTGCAATTTTATCCCAAAATAAGGGAAATTTCTGCCTTTTTGCCCCAAAATAAGGGGAATTTCTGCCGTTTTGCCCTGAAATATGTGAAATTTCTGCAATTTTACCCCAAAATAAGGTGAATTTCTGCCTTTTTGCCCCAAAATAATGGGAATTTCTGCCTTTTTGCCCCAAAATAAGAAAAATTTTTGCTTTTTTTCTCTGAAATAAGTGAAATTTCTGCAATTTTGCCCTAAAATTAGGGAAATTTCTGCAATTTTTCCCCATAATAAGGGAAATTTCTGCAATTTTGCCCCATAATAAGGGGAATTTCTGTTTTTGTCCCCAAATAAGGGAAATTTCTGCAATTTTGCCCTAAAATAAGGGGATTTTCTGCATTTTTTGCCAAAAATAAGGGGAATTTCTGACATTTTGCCGCAAAATAAGTGAAATTTCTGCAGTTTTACCCCAAAATAAGGAAAATTTCTGCTTTTTGCCCAAAAATTAGGGGAATTTCTGCAATTTTGCTCCAAAATACAAAGAATTTCTGCCTTTTTGCCCGAAAATAAAGGGAATGTATACCTTTTTGCCATAAAAAAGCAAATTTCTTCATTTTTGCCCCAAAATAAGGGGATTTTCCACCTTTTTGACTCAAAATAAGTGCAATTTCTGCCTTTTCCCCAAAATAAACGAAATTTCTGCCTTTTTGCCCCAAAATAAGGGGAATTTCAGCCTTATTACCTCAAAATAAGGGGAATTTCTGCCTTTTTGCCCCAAAATATGGGGAATTTCTGACTTTTTGCCCCAAAATAAGAAAAATTTCTGCAATTTTGTACCAAAATAAAAAAAATTTCTGCCTTTTTGCCCCCCCAAAAAAATTTCTGCCTTTTTTTTCTCAAATACTTGTAATTTCTGCAATTTTGCTCCAAAATAAAGGAAATTTCTGCAATTTTGCCCCAATGTAAAGGAAATTTCTGCAATTTTGCCCCAAAATAAGGGGAATTTCTGACTGTTTGCTCCCGAATAAGGAGATTTTCTGTCTTTTTGCCCCAAAATAAGGAGAATTTCTGTTTTTTTGCCCGAAAATTAAGAGAATTTCTGCAATTTTGCTTCAAAATACAGGGAATTTCTGCCTTTTAGCCCCAAAATAAAGGGAATTTCTGCATTTTACCTCAAATTGAGAATAATTTCTGCCTTTTGCCTCAAAATAAGGGGAATTTTCTGCCTTTTTGTTTCAAAATAAGATAAATTTCTTCAATTTTGTACCATAATAAAAGAAATTTCTGCTCTTTGCCCCAAAATAAAAGGAATTTCTGACTTTTTGCCCTGAAATAAATGAAATTTCTGCAATTTTGCCCGAAAATAAGGGAAATTTGTGCCTCTTTGCCCCAAAATAAGAAGAAGTTTTGCCTTTTGCCCCAAAATATGGGGAATTTCAGCATTTTACCTCAAAATAAGAATTTCAGCCCTTTTGCCCCAAAATAAGGAAAATTTCTGCAATTTTGCCCCAAAATAAGGGGAATTTCTTCTTTTTTGCCCCAAAATAAAGGATATTTCAGCCTTTTTACCTGAAAATAAGTGAAATTTCTGCAATTTTGCCCCAAATAAGGGAAATTTCTGCAATTTTGCCTCAAAAAAAGGTAAATTCCTGCAATTTTGCCCCAAAATAAGTAAAATTTCTGAGTTTTGTCCCAAAATAAGGAGAATTTCTGTCTATTTTCCCCAACATATAGGGAATTTCTGCATTTTGGCCCAACAATTAGGGGAATTTCTTCATTTTTGCTTCAAAATAAGGGGAATTTCTGCCTTTTTGTCTCTAAAGAAGTGGAATTTCTGTATTTTCCTTCCAAAACAAAGGGAAATTCTGTCTTTTTTGCCCCAAAATAAGGAAAATTTCTGACTTATTACCCTGAAATAAGTGAAATTTTTGCACTTTTGCCCCAAAATTAGGGAAATTTCTGCCTTTTTGCCCCCAAATAAGGGGAATTTCAGCCTTTTTACCTCAAAATAAGTGGAATTTCTGCATTTTGCCACAAAATATTAGGAATTTCTGCCTTTTTGCCCCAAAATAAGAAAAATTTCTGCCATTTTTACCTGAAATAAGTGAAATTTCTGCAATTTTGCTCCAAAATAAGGGAAATTTCTGGAATTTTGCCCCAAAATAAGTGGAATTTCTGAGTTTTGCCCCAAAATAAGGAGAATTTCTGTCTTTTTGCCCCAACATATAGGGAATTTCTGCCTTTTTGCCCCACAATTAGGGGATTTTCTTCAATTCTGCTCCAAAATACGGGGAATTTCTGCTTTTCTTGCCCGAAAATAAGGGGAATGTATACCTTTTGCCACAAAAAAGAGAAATTTCTTCATTTTTGCCCCAAAATAAGAGGAATTTCTGCCTTCTTCCCTCAAAATAAGTGAAATTTCTGCCTTTTTACCTAAAAATGAACGGAATTTCTGTCTTTTTGCCCCAAAATAAAAGGAATTTTTGAATTTTGCCCTGAAATAAGTGAAATTTCTGCAATTTTGCCCCAAAATAAGGGAAATTTCTGCCTTTTTGCCACAAAATAAAGGGAATTTCTGTATTTTTGCCCCAAAATAAAAGGAATTTCAGCATTTTACCTCATAATAAGGCAAATCTCTGCCTTTTTGCCCCAAAATATGGGGAATTTCTTCATTTTTGCCCCAAAATAAAGAAAATTTCTGCAATTTTGTACCAAAATAAAAGAAATTTCTGCCTTTTTGCCCCAAAATAAGAGAAATTTCTGCACTTTTTCCCTGAAATAAGTGAAATTTCTGCAATTTTGCCCCAAAATAAGGGAAATTTCTGCAATTTTGCCCCAAAATAAAGAAAATTTCTGCAATTTTGTACCAAAATAAAAGAAATTTCTGCCTTTTTGCCCCAAAATAAGAGAAATTTCTGCACTTTTTCCCTGAAATAAGTGAAATTTCTGCAATTTTGCCCCCAAATAAGGGAAATTTCTGCAATTTTGCCCCAAAATAAAGAAAATTTCTGCAATTTTACCCCAAAAGAAGGGGAATTTCTGACTTTTTGCCCTGAAATAAGGAGAATTTCTGTCTTTTTGTTCCAAAATAATGTGAATTTCTGCATTTTCCTTCAAAATTAGGGAAATATGTGCAATTTTGCTTCAAAATACGGGGAAATCTGCCTTATTGCACAAAAATAAAGGGAATTTCTCCATTTTTGCACCAATATAAGGGGAATTTCTGAAATTTAGCTTTAAAATACGGGGAATTTCTGCGTTATTGTCCGAAATAAAGTGGAATTTCTGCCTTTTTGCCCTGAAATATTTGAAATTTCTGCAATTTTACCCCAAAATAAGGGGAATTTCTGTTTTTGGCCCCAAAATTAAGGGAATTTCTGCTTTTTGCCCCAAAATAAGGCAAATATCTGACTTTTTGCCCAGAAATAATTGAAATTTCTGCAATTTTGCCCCAAAATAATAGGAATTTCTGCCTTTTTGCCAAAAATAAGGGGAATTTCAGTATTTTACCTTCAAATAAGGGGAATTTCTGCCTTTTTGCCACAAAATAAGGGGAATTTCTGCCCTATTGCCCTTGAATAAGGAAAATTTCTGCTTTTCTGCCCCAATTAACGGGAATTTCTGCCTTTTTGCCACAAAGTAAAGGGAATTTCTGCCTTTTTGCCCCAAAATAACGGGAATTTCAGCCTTTTTACCTCAAAATAAGGGGAATTTCTGCCTTTTTCCCCAAAATATGGGTAATTTTTGCCTTTTTGTTCCAAAATAAGGAAAATTTCTACAATTTTGTATAAAAATAAAGGAAATTTCTGTTTTTGCCCCAAAATAAAAGGAATTTCTGACTTTTTGCCCTGAAATAAATGAAATTCCTGCAATTATGCCCGAAAATAAGGGAAATTTGTGCCTTTTTGCCCCCAAATGAGGGGAATTTCTGCCTTTTTGCCCCAAAATATGGGGAATTTCAGGATTTTACCTCAAAATAAGGGGAATTTCAGCCTTTTTGCACCAAAATATGGGGAATTTCTGCCTTTTTGCCACAAAATAAGAAAAATTTCTGCAAGTCTGTAACAATATAAAAGAAATTTCTAAAATTTTGCCCCAAAATAAAGGACATTTCTGATTTTTGCCCCAAAATAAAAAGAATTTCTCTATTTTTGCCCCAAAATAAAGGGAAATTCTGCCTTTTTGCCCCAAAATTAGGGGAATTTCTGCAATTTTGCTCCAAAATACGAGAAATTTCTGCCTTTTTACCCGAAATTAAGTGGATTTTCTGCATTTTTGCCCCCAAATAAGGGAAATTTCTGCAATTTTATCCCAAAATAAGGGAAATTTCTGCCTTTTTGCCCCAAAATAAGGGGAATTTCTGCCGTTTTGCCCTGAAATATGTGAAATTTCTGCAATTTTACCCCAAAATAAGGTGAAATTCTGCCTTTTTGCCCCAAAATAATGGGAATTTCTGCCTTTTTGCCCCAAAAAGAAAAATTTTTGTTTTTTTCTCTGAAATAAGTGAAATTTCTGCAATTTTGCCCTAAAATAAGGGAAATTTCTGCAATTTTTCCCCATAATAAGGGAAATTTCTGCAATTTTGCTCCAAAATAAGGGGAATTTCTGTTTTTGCCCCCAAATAAGGGGAATTTCTGCAATTTTGCTCCAAAATACAAAGGATTTCTGCCTTTTTGCCCGAAAATAAAGGGAATGTATACCTTTTTGCCATAAAAAAGCAAATTTCTTCATTTTTGCCCCAAAATAAGGAGATTTTCCACCTTTTTGACTCAAAATAAGTGCAATTTCTGCCTTTTCCCCAATATAAACGAAATTTCTGTATTTTTGCCCCAAAATAAGGGGAATTTCAGCATTATTACCTCAAAATAAGGGGAATTTCTGCCGTTTTGCCCCAAAATATGGGGAATTTCTGACTTTTTGCCCCAAAATAAGAAAAATTTCTGCAATTTTGTACTAAAATAAAAAAAATTTCTGCCTTTCCCCCCCCCCCCAAAAAAAATTTCTGCCTTTTTCCCTGAAAAACGTGAAATTTCTGCAATTTTGCCCCAAAATAAGGGAAATTTCTGCAATTTTGCCCCAATGTAAAGGAAATTTCTGCAATTTTGCCCCAAAATAAGGGAAATTTCTGACTGTTTGCTCCCGAAAAAGGAGATTTTCTGTCTTTTTGCCCCAAAATAAGGAGAATTTCTGCCTTTTTGCCCGAAAATTATGAGAATTTCTGCAATTTTGCTTCAAAATACAGGGAATTTCTGCCTTTTAGCCCCAAAATAAAGGGAATTTCTGCATTTTACCTCAAATTGAGAATAATTTCTGCCTTTTGCCTCAAAATAAGGGGAATTTTCTGCCTTTTTGTTTCAAAATAAGAAAAATTTCTTCAATTTTGTACCATAATAAAAGAAATTTCTGCTCTTTGCCCCAAAATAAAAAAAATTTCTGACTTTTTGCCCTGAAATAAATGAAATTTCTGCAATTTTGCCCGAAAATAAGGGAAATTTGTGCCTCTTTGCCCCAAAATAAGAAGAAGTTTTGCCTTTTGCCCCAAAATATGGGGAATTTCAGCATTTTACCTCAAAATAAGAATTTCAGCCCTTTTGCCCCAAAATAAGGAAAATTTCTGCAATTTTGCCCCAAAATAAGGGGAATTTCTTCTTTTTTGCCCCAAAATAAAGGATATTTCAGCCTTTTTACCTGAAAATAAGTGAAATTTCTGCAATTTTGCCCGAAATAAGGGAAATTTCTGCAATTTTGCCTCAAAATAAGCTAAATTCCTGCAATTTTGCCCCAAAATAAGTGGAATTTCTGAGTTTTGTCCCAAAATAAGGAGAATTTCTGTCTTTTTTCCCCAACATATAGGGAATTTCTGCCTTTTGGCCAAAAAATTTGTGGAATTTCTTCATTTTTGCTTCAAAATAAGGGGAATTTCTGCCTTTTTGTCTCTAAAGAAGTGGAATTTCTGTATTTTCCTTCCAAAACAAAGGGAATTTCTGTCTTTTTTGCCCCAAAATAAGGAAAATTTCTGACTTATTACCCTGAAATAAGTGAAATGTTTGCACTTTTGCCCCAAAATTAGGGAAATTTCTGCCTTTTTGCCCCCAAATAAGGGGAATTTCAGCCTTTTTACCTCAAAATAAGGGGAATTTCTGCATTTTTGCCACAAAATATTAGGAATTTCTGCATTTTTGCCCCAAAATAAGAACAATTTCTGCCATTTTTACCTGAAATAAGTGAAATTTCTGCAATTTTGCCCCAAAATAAGTAAAATTTCTGCAATTTTGCCCCAAAATAAAGGAAATTTCTGGAATTTTGCCCCAAAATAAGTGGAATTTCTGAGTTTTGCCCCAAAATAAGGAGAATTTCTGTCTTTTTGCCCCAACATATAGGGAATTTCTGCCTTTTTGCCCCACAATTAGGGGAATTTCTGCCTTTTTGTTCCCAAATAAGGGGAATTTCAGCCTTTTTACCTCAAAAAGAGGGGAATTTTTGCCTTTTTCCCCAAAATATGGGTAATTTTTGTTTTTTGTTCCAAAATAAGGAAAATTTTTACAATTTTGTATCAAAATAAAATAAATTTCTGCCTTTTTGCCCCAAAATAAATGGAATTTCTGACTTTTTGCCCTGAAATAAATGAAATTCCTGCAATTATGCCCGAAAATAAGGGAAATTTGTGCCTTTTTGCCTCCAAATGAGAGGAATTTCTGCCTTTTTTCCCCAAAATATGGGGAATTTCAGCCTTTTTGCACCAAAGTATGGAGAATTTTTGCCTTTTTGCCACAAAATAAGAAAAATTTCTGCAAGTCTGTAACAATATAAAAGAAATTTCTAAAATTTTGCCCCAAAATAAGGGAAATTTCTGATTTTTGCCCCAAAATAAAAAGAATTTCTCTATTTTTGCTTCACAATAAAGGGAAATTCTGCCTTTTTGCCCCAAAATTAGGGGAGTTTCTGCAATTTTGCTCCAAAATACGAGAAATTTCTGCCTTTTTACCCGAAATGAAGTGGATTTTCTGCCTTTTTGCCCCAAAATAAGGGAAATTTCTGCAATTTTATCCCAAAATAAGGGGAATTTCTGCATTTTGCTCCAAAATAAGGGGAATATCTGCCGTTTTGCCCTGAAATATGTGATATTTCTGCAATTTTACCCCAAAATAAGGTGAATTTCTGCCTTTTTGCCCCAAAATAATGGGAATTTCTGCCTTTTTGCCCCAAAATAAGAAAATTTTTTGCTTTTTTTCTCTGAAATAAGTGAAATTTCTGCAATTTTGCCCTAAAATACGGGAAATTTCTACAATTTTTCCCCATAATAAGGGAAATTTCTGCAATTTTGCCCCAAAATAAAGGGAATTTCTGTTTTTGCCCTTAAATAAGGGAGATTTCTGCAATTTTGCCCTAAAATAAGGGGATTTTCTGCCTTTTTTGCCAAAAATAAAGGGAATTTCTGACATTTTGCCGCAAAATAAGTGTAATTTCTGCAGTTTTACCCCAAAATAAGGGGAATTTCTGCTTTTTTACCCAAAAATTAGGGGAATTTCTGCAATTTTGCTCCAAAATACGGGTAATTTCTGCCTTTTTGCCCGAAAGTAAAGGGAATGTATACCTTTTTGCCTTAAAAAAACAAATTTCTTCATTTTTGCCCCAAAATAAGGGGATTTTCCACCTTTTTGACTCAAAATAAGTGCAATTTCTGCCTTTTCCCCAAAATAAACGAAATTTCTGTCTTTTTGCCCCCAAAATAAGGGGAATTTCAGCATTTTTACCTCAAAATAAGGGGAATTTCTGCCTTTTTGCCCCAAAATATTGGGAATTTCTGACTTTTTGCCCCTAAATAAGAAAAATTTCTGCAATTTTGTACCAAAATAAAAAAAATTTCTGCCTTTTTGCCCCCAAATAAGGGGAATTTCAGCCTTTTTACCTCAAAATAAGGGGAATTTCTGCATTTTTGCCACAAAATATTAGGAATTTCTGCCTTTTTGCCCTAAAATATGGGGAATTTCAGGATTTTACCTCAAAATAAGGGGAATTTCAGCCTTCTTGCACCAAAATATGGGGAATTTCTGCCTTTTTGCCACAAAATAAGAAAAATTTCTGCAAGTCTGTAACAATATAAAAGAAATTTCTAAAATTTTGCCCCAAAATAAAGGAAATTTCTGATTTTTGCCCCAAAATAAAAAGAATTTCTCTATTTTTGCCCCAAAATAAAGGGAAATTCTGCCTTTTTGCCCCAAAATTAGGGGAGTTTCTGCAATTTTGCTCCAAAATACGAGAAATTTCTGCCTTTTTACCCGAAATTAAGTGGATTTTCTGCCTTTTTGCCCCCAAATAAGGGAAATTTCTGCAATTTTATCCCAAAATAAGGGAAATTCCTGCCTTTTTGCCTCAAAATAAGGGGAATTTCTGCCGTTTTGCCCTGAAATATGTAAAATTTCTGCAATTTTACCCCAAAATAAGGTGAATTTCTGCCTTTTTGCCCCAAAATAATGGGAATTTCTGCCTTTTTGCCCCAAAATAAGAAAAATTTTTGCTTTTTTTCTCTGAAATAAGTGAAATTTCTGCAATTTTGCCCTAAAATAAGGGAAATTTCTGCAATTTTTCCCCATAATAAGGGAAATTTCTGCAATTATGCCCCAAAATAAGGGGAATTTCTGTTTTTGCCCCCAAATAAGGGAAATTTCTGCAATTTTGCCCTAAAATAAGGGGATTTTCTGCCTTTTTTGCCAAAAATAAGGGGAATTTTTGACATTTTGCCGCAAAATAAGTGAAATTTCTGCAGTTTTACCCCAAAATAAAAAAAATTTCTGCCTTTTTGCCCAAAAATTAGGGGAATTTCTGCAATTTTGCTCCAAAATACAAAGAATTTCTGCCTTTTTGCCCGAAAATAAAGGGAATGTATACCTGTTTGCCATAAAAAAGCAAATTTCTTCATTTTTGCCCCAAAATAAGGGAATTTTCCACCTTTTTGACTCAAAATAAGTGCAATTTCTGCCTTTTCCCCAAAATAAACAAAATTTCTGTATTTTTGCCCCCAAATAAGGGGAATTTCAGCCTTATTACCTCAAAATAAGGGGAATTTCTGCCTTTTTGCCCCAAAATAAGAAAATTTTTTGCTTTTTTTCTCTGAAATAAGTGAAATTTCTGCAATTTTTCCCTAAAATAAGGGAAATTTCTGCCATTTTTCCCCATAATAAGGGAAATTTCTGCAATTTTGCCCGAAAATAAAGGGAATTTCTGTTTTTGCCCCCAAATAAGGGAGATTTCTGCAATTTTGCCCTAAAATAAGGGGATTTTCTGCCTTTTTTGCCGAAAATAAGAGGAATTTCTGACATTTTGCCACAAAATAATTGTAATTTCTGCAGTTTTAACCCAAAATAAGGGGAATTTCTGCCTTTTTACCCAAAAATTATGGGAATTTCTGCAATTTTGCTCCAAAATACGGGTAATTTCTGCCTTTTTGCCCGAAAATAAAGGGAATGTATACCTTTTTGCCATAAAAAAGCAAATTTCTTCATTTTTGCCCCAAAATAAGGGGATTTTCCACCTTTTTGACTCAAAATAAGTGCAATTTCTGCCTTTTCCCCAAAATAAACGAAATTTCTGTCTTTTTGCCCCAAAATAAGGGGAATTTCAGACTTTTTACCTCAAAATAAGGGGAATTTCTGCCTTTTTGCCCCAAAATATTGGGAATTCTGACTTTTTGCCCCAAATTAAGAAAAATTTCTGCAATTTTGTACCAAAATAAAAAAAATTTCTGCCTTTTTGCCCCCCAAATAAGGGGAATTTCAGCCTTTTTACCTCAAAATAAGGGGAATTTCTGCATTTTTGCCACAAAATATTAGGAATTTCTGCCTTTTTGCCCCAAAATGTGGAGAATTTCAGGATTTTACCTCAAAATATGGGGAATTTCAGCCTTTTTGCACCAAAATATGGGGAATTTCTGCCTTTTTGCCACAAAATAAGAAAAATTTCTCAAGTCTGTAACAATATAAAAGAAATTTCTAAAATTTTGCCCCAAAATAAAGGAAATTTCTGATTTTTGCCCCAAAATAAAAAGAATTTCTCTATTTTTGCCCCAAAATAAAGGGAAATTCTGCCTTTTTGCCCCAAAATTAGGGGAGTTTCTGCAATTTGGCTCCAAAATACGAGAAATTTCTGCCTTTTTACCCGAAATGAAGTGGATTTTCTGCCTTTTTGCCCCCAAATAAGGGAAATTTCTGCAATTTTATCCCAAAATAAGGGAAATTTCTGCCTTTTTGCCCCAAAATATGGGGAATTTCTGCCGTTTTGCCCTGAAATATGTAAAATTTCTGCAATTTTACCCCAAAATAAGGTGAATTTCTGCCTTTTTGCCCCAAAATAATGGGAATTTCTGCCTTTTTGCCCCAAAATAAGAAAAATTTTTGCTTTTTTTCTCTGAAATAAGTGAAATTTCTGCAATTTTGCCCTAAAATAAGGGAAATTTCTGCAATTTTCCCCATAATAAGAGAAATTTCTGCAATTTTGCCCCAAAATAAGGGGAATTTCTGTTTTTGCCCCCAAATAAGGGAAATTTCTGCAATTTTGCCCTAAAATAAGGGGATTTTCTGCCTTTTTTGCCAAAAATAAGGGGAATTTCTGACATTTTGCCGCAAAATATGTGAAATTTCTGCAGTTTTACCCCAAAATAAAAAAAATTTCTGCCTTTTTGCCCAAAAATTAGGGGAATTTCTGCAATTTTGCTCCAAAATACAAAGAATTTCTGCCTTTTTGCCCGAAAATAAAGGGAATGTATAACTTTTTGCCATAAAAAAGCAAATTTCTTCATTTTTGCCCCAAAATAAGGGGATTTTCCACCTTTTTGACTCAAAATAAGTGCAATTTCTGCCTTTTCCCCAAAATAAACAAAATTTCTGCATTTTTGCCCCCAAATAAGGGGAATTTCAGCCTTATTACCTCAAAATAAGGGGAATTTCTTTCTTTTTGCCCCAAAATATGGGGAATTTCTGACTTTTTGCCCCAAAATAAGAAAAATTTCTGCAATTTTGTACCAAAATAAAAAAAATTTCTGCCTTTTTGCCCCCCCAAAAAAATTTCTGCCTTTTTTCCCTGAAATACGTGAAATTTCTGCAATTTTGCCCCAAAATAAGGGAAATTTCTGCAATTTTGCCCCAAAATAAGGGGAATTTCTGACTGTTTGCTCCCGAAAAAGGAGATTTTCTGTCTTTTTGCCCCAAAATAAGGAGAATTTCTGCCTTTTTGCCCGAAAATTATGAGAATTTCTGCAATTTTGCTTCAAAATACAGGGAATTTCTGCCTTTTAGCCCCAAAATAAAGGGAATTTCTGCATTTTACCTCAAATTGAGAATAATTTCTGCCTTTTGCCTCAAAATAAGGGGAATTTTCTGCCTTTTTGTTTCAAAATAAGATAAATTTCTTCAATTTTGTACCATAATAAAAGAAATTTCTGCTCTTTGCCCCAAAATAAAAAAAATTTCTGACGTTTTGCCCTGAAATAAATGAAATTTCTGCAATTTTGCCTGAAAATAAGGGAAATTTGTGCTTCTTTGCCCCAAAATAAGAAGAAGTTTTGCCTTTTGCCCCAAAATATGGGGAATTTCAGCATTTTACCTCAAAATAAGTATTTCAGCCCTTTTGCCCCAAAATAAGGAAAATTTCTGCAATTTTGCCCCAAAATAAGGGGAATTTCTTCTTTTTTGCCCCAAAATAAAGGATATTTCAGCCTTTTTACCTGAAAATAAGTGAAATTTCTGCAATTTTGCCCCAAATAAGGGAAATTTCTGCAATTTTGCCTCAAAATAAGGTAAATTCCTGCAATTTTGCCCCAAGATAAGTGGAATTTCTGAGTTTTGTCCCAAAATAAGGAGAATTTCTGTCTTTTTTCCCCAACATATAGGGAATTTCTGCCTTTTGGCCCAACAATTAGGGGAATTTCTTCATTTTTGCTTCAAAATAAGGGGAATTTCTGCCTTTTTGTCTCTAAAGAAGTGGAATTTCTGTATTTTCCTTCCAAAACAAAGGGAATTTCTGTCTTTTTTGCCCCAAAATAAGGAAAATTTCTGACTTATTACCCTGAAATAAGTGAAATGTTTGCACTTTTGCCCCAAAATTAGGGAAATTTCTGCCTTTTTGCCCCCAAATAAGGGGAATTTCAGCCTTTTTACCTCAAAATAAGGGGAATTTCTGCATTTTTGCCACAAAATATTAGGAATTTCTGCCTTTTTGCCCCAAAATAAGAAAAATTTCTGCCATTTTTACCTGAAATAAGTGAAATTTCTGCAATTTTGCCCCAAAATAAGTAAAATTTCTGCAATTTTGCCCCAAAATAAGGGAAATTTCTGGAAATTTGCCCCAAAATAAGTGGAATTTCTGAGTTTTGCCCCAAAATAAGGAGAATTTCTGTCTTTTTGCCCCAACATATAGGGAATTTCTGCCTTTTTGCCCCACAATTAGGGGATTTTCTTCAATTCTGCTCCAAAATACGGGGAATTTCTGCTTTTTTTGCCCGAAAATAATGGGAATGTATACCTTTTGCCACAAAAAAGAGAAATTTCTTCATTTTTGCCCCAAAATAAGAGGAATTTCTGCCTTCTTACCTCAAAATAAGTGAAATTTCTGCCTTTTTACCTAAAAATGAACGGAATTTCTGTCTTTTTGCCCTAAAATAAAAGGAATTTTTGAATTTTGCCCTGAAATAAGTGAAATTTCTGCAATTTTGCCCCAAAATAAGGGAAATTTCTGCCTTTTTGCCACAAAATAAAGGGAATTTCTGTATTTTTGCCCCAAAATAAGGGGAATTTCAGCATTTTACCTCATAATAAGGCAAATCTCTGCCTTTTTGCCCCAAAATATGGGGAATTTCTTCATTTTTGCCCCAAAATAAAGAAAATTTCTGCAATTTTGTACCAAAATAAAAGAAATTTCTGCCTTTTTGCCCCAAAATAAGAGAAATTTCTGCACTTTTTCCCTGAAATAAGTGAAATTTCTGCTCTTTGCCCCAAAATAAAAGGAATTTCTGACTTTTTGCCCTGAAATAAATGAAATTCCTGCAATTATGCCCGAAAATAAGGGAAATTTGTGCCTTTTTGCCCCCAAATGAGGGGAATTTCTGCCTTTTTGCCCCAAAATATGGGGAATTTCAGGATTTTACCTCAAAATAAGGGGAATTTCAGCCTTTTTGCACCAAAATATGGGGAATTTCTGCCTTTTTGCCACAAAATAAGAAAAATTTCTGCAAGTCTGTAACAATATAAAAGAAATTTCTAAAATTTTGCCCCAAAATAAAGGACATTTCTGATTTTTGCCCCAAAATAAAAAGAATTTCTCTATTTTTGCCCCAAAATAAAGGGAAATTCTGCCTTTTAGCCCCAAAATTAGGGGAGTTTCTGCAATTTTGCTCCAAAATACGAGAAATTTCTGCCTTTTTACCCGAAATTATGTGGATTTTCTGCCTTTTTGCCTCTAAATAAGGGAAATTTCTGCAATTTTATCCCAAAATAAGGGAAATTTCTGCCTTTTTGCCCCAAAATAAGGGGAATTTCTGCCGTTTTGCCCTGAAATATGTGAAATTTCTGCAATTTTACCCCAAAATAAGGTGAATTTCTGCCTTTTTGCCCCAAAATAATGGGAATTTCTGCCTTTTTGCCCCAAAATAAGAAAAATTTTTGCTTTTTTTCTCTGAAATAAGTGAAATTTCTGCAATTTTGCCCTAAAATAAGGGAAATTTCTGCAATTTTTCCCCATAATAAGGGAAATTTCTGCAATTTTGCCCCAAAATAAGGGGAATTTCTGTTTTTGTCCCCAAATAAGGGAAATTTCTGCAATTTTGCCCTAAAATAAGGGGATTTTCTGCATTTTTTGCCAAAAATAAGGGGAATTTCTGACATTTTGCCGCAAAATAAGTGAAATTTCTGCAGTTTTACCCCAAAATAAGGAAAATTTCTGACTTTTTGCCCAAAAAAAAAGGGGAATTTCTGCAATTTTGCTCCAAAATACAAAGAATTTCTTCCTTTTTGCCCGAAAATAAAGGGAATGTATACCTTTTTGCCATAAAAAAGCAAATTTCTTCATTTTTGCCCCAAAATAAGGGGATTTTCCACCTTATTGACTCAAAATAAGTGCAATTTCTGCCTTTTCCCCAAAATAAACGAAATTTCTGCCTTTTTGCCCCAAAATAAGGGGAATTTCAGCCTTATTACCTCAAAATAAGAGGAATTTCTGCATTTTTGCCCCAAAATATGGGGAATTTCTGACTTTTTGCCCCAAAATAAGAAAAATTTCTGCAATTTTGTACCAAAATAAAAAAAAATTTCTGCCTTTTTGCCCCCCCAAAAAAATTTCTGCCTTTTTTTTTTCAAATACCTGAAATTTCTGCAATTTTGCCCCAAAATAAGGGAAATTTCTGCAATTTTGCCCCAATGTAAAGGAAATTTCTGCAATTTTGCCCCAAAATAAGGGGAATTTCTGACTGTTTGCTCCTGAAAAAGGAGATTTTCTGTCTTTTTGCCCTAAAATAAGGAGAATTTCTGCCTTTTTGCCCGAAAATTAAGAGAATTTCTGCAATTTTGCTTCAAAATGCAGGGAATTTCTGCCTTTTAGCCCCAAAATAAAGGGAATTTCTGCATTTTACCTCAAATTGAGAATAATTTCTGCCTTTTGCCTCAAAATAAGGGGAATTTTCTGCCTTTTTGTTTCAAAATAAGATAAATTTCTTCAATTTTGTACCATAATAAAAGAAATTTCTGCTCTTTGCCCCAAAATAAAAGGAATTTCTGACTTTTTGCCCTGAAATAAATGAAATTTCTGCAATTTTGCCCGAAAATAAGGGAAATTTGTGCCTCTTTGCCCCAAAATAAGAAGTTTTGTCTTTTGCCCCAAAATATGGGGAATTTCAGCATTTTACCTCAAAATAAGAATTTCGCCTTTTTGCCCCAAAATAAGGAAAATTTCTGCAATTTTGCCCCAAAATAAGGGGAATTTCTTCCTTTTTGCCCCAAAATAAAGGATATTTCAGCCTTTTTACCTAAAAATAAGTGAAATTTCTGCAATTTTGCCCCAAATAAGGGAAATTTCTGCAATTTTGCCTCAAAATAAGGTAAATTCCTGCAATTTTGCCCCAAAATATGTGGAATTTCTGAGTTTTGTCCCAAAATAAGGAGAATTTCTGTCTTTTTGCCCCAACATATAGGGAATTTCTGCCTTTTTGCCCAACAATTAGGGGAATTTCTTCATTTTTGCTTCAAAATAAGGGGAATTTCTGCCTTTTTGCCTCTAAAGAAGTGGAATTTCTGTATTTTCCTTCCAAAACAAAGGGAATTTCTGTGTTTTTTGCCCCAAAATAAGGAAAATTTCTGACTTATTACCCTGAAATAAGTTAAATGGTTGCAATTTTGCCCCAAAATAAGGGAAATTTCTGCCTTTTTGCCCCCAAATAAGGGGAATTTCAGCCTTTTTACCTCAAAATAAGGGGAATTTCTGCATTTTTGCCACAAAATATTAGGAATTTCTGCCTTTTTGCCCCAAAATAAGAAAAATTTCTGCCTTTTTTTTATCTGAAATAAGTGAAATTTCTGCAATTTTGCCCCAAAATAAGTGAAATTTCTGCAATTTTGCCCCAAAATAAGGGAAATTTCTGGAATTTTGCCCCAAAATAAGTGGAATTTCTGAGTTTTGCCCCAAAATAAGGAGAATTTCTGTCTTTTTGCCCCAACATATAGGGAAATTCTGCCTTTTTGCCCCACAATTAGGGGATTTTCTGCAATTGTGCTCCAAAAAACGGGATATTTCTGCTTTTTTGCCCGAAAAGAAGGAGAATATATACCTTTTGCCACAAAAAAAGGGAAATTTCTTCATTTTTGCCCCAAAATAAGAGCAATTTCTGCCTTCTTACCTCACAATAAGTGAAATTTCTGCCTTTTTACCCAAAAATAAACAAAATTTCTGTCTTTTTGCCCAAAAATAAAAGGAATTTTTGAATTTTGCCCTGAAATAAGTGAAATTTCTGCAATTTTGCCCCAAAATAAGGGAAATTTCTGCCTTTTTGCCACAAAATAAAGGGAATTTCTGTATTTTTGCCCCAAAATAAGGGGAATTTCAGCATTTTACCTCATAATAAGGCGAATATCTGCCTTTTTGCCCCAAAATATGGGGAATTTCTTCATTTTTGCCCCAAAATAAAGAAAATTTCTGCAATTTTGTACCAAAATAAAAGAAATTTCTGCCTTTTTGCCCCAAAATAAGAGAAATTTCTGCACTTTTTCCCTGAAATAAGTGAAATTTCTGCAATTTTGCCCCAAAATAAGGGAAATTTCTGCAATTTTGCCCCAAAATAAAGGAAATTTCTGCAATTTTGCCCCAAAATAAGGGGAATTTATGACTTTTTGCCCTGAAATAAGGAGAATTTCTGTCTTTTTGTTCCAAAATAATGTGAATTTCTGCATTTTCCCTCAAAATTAGGGGATAATGTGCAATTTTGCTTCAAAATACGGGGAAATCTGCCTTATTGCACAAAAATAGAGGGAATTTCTGCATTTTTGCACCAATATAAGGGGAATTTCTGAAATTTAGCTTTAAAATACGGGGAATTTCTGCGTTATTGTCCGAAATAAAGTGGAATTTCTGCCTTTTTGCCCTGAAATATTTGAAATTTCTGCAATTTTACCCCAAAATAAGGGGAATTTCTGTTTTTGGCCCCAAAATTAGGGAATTTCTGTTTTTCGCCCCAAAATAAGGCTAATTTCTGACTTTTTGCCCTGAAATAATTGAAATTTCTGCAATTTTGCCCCAAAATAATAGGAATTTCTGCCTTTTTGCCGAAAATAAGGGGAAATTCAGCATTTTACCTCCAAATAAGGGGAATTTCTGCCTTTTTGCCACAAAATATGGGGAATTTCTGCCCTATTGCCTTTAAATAAGGAAAATTTCTGCTTTTCTGCCCCAATTAACGGGAATTTCTGCCCTTTTGCCAGAAAGTAAAGGGAATTTCTGCCTTTATGCCCCAAAATTACAGGAATTTCAGCCTTTTTACCTCAAAATAAGGGGAATTTCTGCCTTTTTGCCCAAAATATGGGTAATTTTTGCTTTTTGTTCCAAAATAAGGAAAATTTCTACTATTTTGTATCAAAATAAAAGAAATTTCTGCCTTTTTTCCCCAAAATAAATGGAATTTCTGACTTTTTGCCCTGAAATAAATGAAATTCCTGCAATTATGCCCGAAAATAAGGGAAATTTGTGCCTTTTTGCCCCCAAATGAGAGGAATTTCTGCCTTTTTTCCCCAAAATATGGGGAATTTCAGCCTTTTTGCACCAAAGTATGGGGAATTTCTGCCTTTTTGCCACAAAATAAGAAAAATTTCTGCAAGTCTGTAACAATATAAAAGAAATTTCTAAAATTTTGCCCCAAAATAAGGGAAATTTCTGATTTTGGCCCCAAAATAAAAAGAATTTCTCTATTTTTGCCCCACAATAAAGGGAAATTCTGCCTTTTTGCCCGAAAATTAGGGGAGTTTCTGCAATTTTGCTCCAAAATACGAGAAATTTCTGCATTTTTAACCGAAATTAAGTCGATTTTCTGCCTTTTTGCCCCCAAATAAGGGAAATTTCTGCAATTTTTCCCCATAATAAGGGAAATTTCTGCAATTTTGCCCCAAAATAAGGGGAATTTCTGTTTTTGCCCCCAAATAAGGGAAATTTCTGCAATTTTGCCCTAAAATAAGGGGATTTTCTGCATTTTTTGCCAAAAATAAGGGGAATTTCTGACATTTTGCCGCAAAATAAGTGAAATTTCTGCAGTTTTACCCCAAAATAAGGAAAATTTCTGCCTTTTTGCCCAAAAATTAGGGGAATTTCTGCAATTTTGCTCCAAAATACAAAGAATTTCTGCCTTTTTGCCCGAAAATAAAGGGAATGTATACCTTTTTGCCATAAAAAAGCAAATTTCTTCATTTTTGCCCCAAAATAAGGGGATTTTCCACCTCTTTGACTCAAAATAAGTGCAATTTCTGCCTTTTCCCCAAAATAAACGAAATTTCTGCCTTTTTGCCCCAAAATAAGGGGAATTTCAGCCTTATTACCTCAAAATAAGGGGAATTTCTGCCTTTTTGCCCCAAAATATGGGGAATTTCTGACTTTTTGCCCCAAAATGAGAAAAATTTCTGCAATTTTGTACCAAAATAAAAAAAATTTCTGCCTTTTTGCCCCCCCAAAAAAATTTCTGCCTTTTTTTTCTCAAATACCTGAAATTTCTGCAATTTTGCCCCAAAATAAGGGAAATTTCTGCAATTTTGCCCCAATGTAAAGGAAATTTCTGCAATTTTGCCCCAAAATAAGGGGAATTTCTGACTGTTTGCTCCCGAAAAAGGAGATTTTCTGTCTTTTTGCCCCAAAATAAGGAGAATTTCTGCCTTTTTGCCCGAAAATTATGAGAATTTCTGCAATTTTGCTCCAAAATACAAAGAATTTCTGCCTTTTTGCCCGAAAATAAAGGGAATGTATACCTTTTTGCCATAAAAAAGCAAATTTCTTCATTTTTGCCCCCAAATAAGGGGAATTTCCACCTTTTTGACTCAAAATAAGTGCAATTTCTGCCTTTTCCCCAAAATAAACGAAATTTCTGTCTTTTTGCCCCAAAATAAGGGGAATTCCAGCATTTTTACCTCAAAATAAGAGGAATTTCTGCCTTTTTGCCCCAAAATATGGGGAATTTCTGACTTTTTGCCCCAAAATAAGAAAAATTTCTGCAATTTTGTACCAAAATAAAAAAAATTTCTGCCTTTTTGCCCCCCCAAAAAAATTTCTGCATTTTTTCCCTGAAATTCGTGAAATTTCTGCAATTTTGCCCCAAAATAAGGGAAATTTCTACAATTTTGCCCCAATGTAAAGGAAATTTCTGCAATTTTGCCCCAAAATAAGGGGAATTTCTGACTGTTTGCTCCCGAAAAAGGAGATTTTCTGTCTTTTTGCCCCAAAATAAGGAGAATTTCTGCCTTTTTGCCCGAAAATTATGAGAATTTCTGCAATTTTGCTTCAAAATATGGGGAATTTCTGCCTTTTAGCCCCAAAATAAAGGGAATTTCTGCCTTTTTGCCCCAAAATAATAAAAATTTCTGCCTTTTTTTTATCTGAAATAAGTGAAATTTCTGCAATTTTGCCCCAAAATAAGTGAAATTTCTGCAAATTTGCCCCAAAATAAGGGAAATTTCTGGAATTTTGCCCCAAAATAAGTGGAATTTCTGAGTTTTGCCCCAAAATAAGGAGAATTTCTGTCTTTTTGCCCCAACATATAGGGAATTTCTGCCTTTTTGCCCCACAATTAGGGGATTTTCTGCAATTGTGCTCCAAAAAACGGGATATTTCTGCTTTTTTGCCCGAAAATAAGGAGAATATATACCTTTTGCCACAAAAAAAGAGAAATTTCTTCATTTTTGCCCCAAAATAAGAGGAATTTCTGCCTTCTTACCTCACAATAAGTGAAATTTCTGCCTTTTTACCCGAAAATAAACAAAATTTCTGTCTTTTTGCCCAAAAATAAAAGGAATTTTTGAATTTTGCCCAGAAATAAGTGAAATTTCTGCAATTTTGCCCCAAAATAAGGGAAATTTCTGCCTTTTTGCCACAAAATAAAGGGAATTTCTGTATTTTTGCCCCAAAATAAGGGGAATTTCAGCATTTTACCTCATAATAAGGCGAATCTCTGCCTTTTTGCCCCAAAATATGGGGAATTTCTTCATTTTTGCCCCAAAATAAAGAAAATTTCTGCAATTTTGTACCAAAATAAAAGAAATTTCTGCTTTTGCCCCAAAATAAGAGAAATTTCTGCACTTTTTCCCTGAAATAAGTGAAATTTCTGCAATTTTGCCCCAAAATAAGGGAAATTTCTGCAATTTTACCCCAAAAGAAGGGGAATTTCTGACTTTTTGCCCTGAAATAAGGAGAATTTCTGTCTTTTTGTTCCAAAATAATGTGAATTTCTGCATTTTCCTTCAAAATTAGGGAAATATGTGCAATTTTGCTTCAAAATACGGGGAAATCTGCCTTATTGCACAAAAATAAAGGGAATTTCTCCATTTTTGCACCAATATAAGGGGAATTTCTGAAATTTAGCTTTAAAATACGGGGAATTTCTGCGTTATTGTCCGAAATAAAGTGGAATTTCTGCCTTTTTGCCCTGAAATATTTGAAATTTCTGCAATTTTACCCCAAAATAAGGGGAATTTCTGTTTTTGGCCCCAAAATTAAGGGAATTTCTGCTTTTTGCCCCAAAATAAGGCAAATATCTGACTTTTTGCCCAGAAATAATTGAAATTTCTGCAATTTTGCCCCAAAATAATAGGAATTTCTGCCTTTTTGCCGAAAATAAGGGGAATTTCAGCATTTTACCTTCAAATAAGGGGAATTTCTGCCTTTTTGTCACAAAATAAGGGGAATTTCTGCCCTATTGCCCTTAAATAAGGAAAATTTCGCTTTTCTGCCCCAATTAACGGGAATTTCTGCCTTTTTGCCACAAAGTAAAGGGAATTTCTGCCTTTTTGCCCCAAAATAACGGGAATTTCAGCCTTTTTACCTCAAAATAAGGGGAATTTCTGCCTTTTTCCCCAAAATATGGGTAATTTTTGCCTTTTTGTTCCAAAATAAGGAAAATTTCTACAATTTTGTATCAAAATAAAAGAAATTTCTGTTTTTGCCCGAAAATAAAAGGAATTTCTGACTTTTTGCCCTGAAATAAATGAAATTCCTGCAATTATGCCCGAAAATAAGGGAAATTTGTGCCTTTTTGCCCCCAAATGAGGGGAATTTCTGCCTTTTTGCCCCAAAATATGGGGAATTTCAGGATTTTACCTCAAAATAAGGGGAATTTCAGCCTTTTTGCACCAAAATATGGGGAATTTCTGCCTTTTTGCCACAAAATAAGAAAAATTTCTGCAAGTCTGTAACAATATAAAAGAAATTTCTAAAATTTTGCCCCAAAATAAAGGACATTTCTGATTTTTGCCCCAAAATAAAAAGAATTTCTCTATTTTTGCCCCAAAATAAAGGGAAATTCTGCCTTTTAGCCCCAAAATTAGGGGAGTTTCTGCAATTTTGCTCCAAAATACGAGAAATTTCTGCCTTTTTACCCGAAATTATGTGGATTTTCTGCCTTTTTGCCTCTAAATAAGGGAAATTTCTGCAATTTTATCCCAAAATAAGGGAAATTTCTGCCTTTTTGCCCCAAAATAAGGGGAATTTCTGCCGTTTTGCCCTGAAATATGTGAAATTTCTGCAATTTTACCCCAAAATAAGGTGAATTTCTGCCTTTTTGCCCCAAAATAATGGGAATTTCTGCCTTTTTGCCCCAAAATAAGAAAAATTTTTGCTTTTTTTCTCTGAAATAAGTGAAATTTCTGCAATTTTGTCCTAAAATAAGGGAAATTTCTGCAATTTTTCCCCATAATAAGGGAAATTTCTGCAATTTTGCCCCAAAATAAGGGGAATTTCTGTTTTTGTCCCCAAATAAGGGAAATTTCTGCAATTTTGCCCTAAAATAAGGGGATTTTCTGCATTTTTTGCCAAAAATAAGGGGAATTTCTGACATTTTGCCGCAAAATAAGTGAAATTTCTGCAGTTTTACCCCAAAATAAGGAAAATTTCTGACTTTTTGCCCAAAAAAAAGGGGAATTTCTGCAATTTTGCTCCAAAATACAAAGAATTTCTTCCTTTTTGCCCGAAAATAAAGGGAATGTATACCTTTTTGCCATAAAAAAGCAAATTTCTTCATTTTTGCCCCAAAATAAGGGGATTTTCCACCTTATTGACTCAAAATAAGTGCAATTTCTGCCTTTTCCCCAAAATAAACGAAATTTCTGCCTTTTTGCCCCAAAATAAGGGGAATTTCAGCCTTATTACCTCAAAATAAGAGGAATTTCTGCATTTTTGCCCCAAAATATGGGGAATTTCTGACTTTTTGCCCCAAAATAAGAAAAATTTCTGCAATTTTGTACCAAAATAAAAAAAAATTTCTGCCTTTTTGCCCCCCCAAAAAAATTTCTGCCTTTTTTTTTCAAATACCTGAAATTTCTGCAATTTTGCCCCAAAGTAAGGGAAATTTCTACAATTTTGCCCCAATGTAAAGGAAATTTCTGCAATTTTGCCCCAAAATAAGGGGAATTTCTGACTGTTTGCTCCCGAAAAAGGAGATTTTCTGTCTTTTTGCCCCAAAATAAGGAGAATTTCTGCCTTTTTGCCCGAAAATTATGAGAATTTCTGCAATTTTGCTTCAAAATATGGGGAATTTCTGCCTTTTAGCCCCAAAATAAAGGGAATTTCTGCCTTTTTGCCCCAAAATAATAAAAATTTCTGCCTTTTTTTTATCTGAAATAAGTGAAATTTCTGCAATTTTGCCCCAAAATAAGTGAAATTTCTGCAAATTTGCCCCAAAATAAGGGAAATTTCTGGAATTTTGCCCCAAAATAAGTGGAATTTCTGAGTTTTGCCCCAAAATAAGGAGAATTTCTGTCTTTTTGCCCCAACATATAGGGAATTTCTGCCTTTTTGCCCCACAATTAGGGGATTTTCTGCAATTGTGCTCCAAAAAACGGGATATTTCTGCTTTTTTGCCCGAAAATAAGGAGAATATATACCTTTTGCCACAAAAAAAGAGAAATTTCTTCATTTTTGCCCCAAAATAAGAGGAATTTCTGCCTTCTTACCTCACAATAAGTGAAATTTCTGCCTTTTTACCCGAAAATAAACAAAATTTCTGTCTTTTTGCCCAAAAATAAAAGGAATTTTTGAATTTTGCCCAGAAATAAGTGAAATTTCTGCAATTTTGCCCCAAAATAAGGGAAATTTCTGCCTTTTTGCCACAAAATAAAGGGAATTTCTGTATTTTTGCCCCAAAATAAGGGGAATTTCAGCATTTTACCTCATAATAAGGCGAATCTCTGCCTTTTTGCCCCAAAATATGGGGAATTTCTTCATTTTTGCCCCAAAATAAAGAAAATTTCTGCAATTTTGTACCAAAATAAAAGAAATTTCTGCTTTTGCCCCAAAATAAGAGAAATTTCTGCACTTTTTCCCTGAAATAAGTGAAATTTCTGCAATTTTGCCCCAAAATAAGGGAAATTTCTGCAATTTTACCCCAAAAGAAGGGGAATTTCTGACTTTTTGCCCTGAAATAAGGAGAATTTCTGTCTTTTTGTTCCAAAATAATGTGAATTTCTGCATTTTCCTTCAAAATTAGGGAAATATGTGCAATTTTGCTTCAAAATACGGGGAAATCTGCCTTATTGCACAAAAATAAAGGGAATTTCTCCATTTTTGCACCAATATAAGGGGAATTTCTGAAATTTAGCTTTAAAATACGGGGAATTTCTGCGTTATTGTCCGAAATAAAGTGGAATTTCTGCCTTTTTGCCCTGAAATATTTGAAATTTCTGCAATTTTACCCCAAAATAAGGGGAATTTCTGTTTTTGGCCCCAAAATTAAGGGAATTTCTGCTTTTTGCCCCAAAATAAGGCAAATATCTGACTTTTTGCCCAGAAATAATTGAAATTTCTGCAATTTTGCCCCAAAATAATAGGAATTTCTGCCTTTTTGCCGAAAATAAGGGGAATTTCAGCATTTTACCTTCAAATAAGGGGAATTTCTGCCTTTTTGTCACAAAATAAGGGGAATTTCTGCCCTATTGCCCTTAAATAAGGAAAATTTCGCTTTTCTGCCCCAATTAACGGGAATTTCTGCCTTTTTGCCACAAAGTAAAGGGAATTTCTGCCTTTTTGCCCCAAAATAACGGGAATTTCAGCCTTTTTACCTCAAAATAAGGGGAATTTCTGCCTTTTTCCCCAAAATATGGGTAATTTTTGCCTTTTTGTTCCAAAATAAGGAAAATTTCTACAATTTTGTATCAAAATAAAAGAAATTTCTGTTTTTGCCCGAAAATAAAAGGAATTTCTGACTTTTTGCCCTGAAATAAATGAAATTCCTGCAATTATGCCCGAAAATAAGGGAAATTTGTGCCTTTTTGCCCCCAAATGAGGGGAATTTCTGCCTTTTTGCCCCAAAATATGGGGAATTTCAGGATTTTACCTCAAAATAAGGGGAATTTCAGCCTTTTTGCACCAAAATATGGGGAATTTCTGCCTTTTTGCCACAAAATAAGAAAAATTTCTGCAAGTCTGTAACAATATAAAAGAAATTTCTAAAATTTTGCCCCAAAATAAAGGACATTTCTGATTTTTGCCCCAAAATAAAAAGAATTTCTCTATTTTTGCCCCAAAATAAAGGGAAATTCTGCCTTTTAGCCCCAAAATTAGGGGAGTTTCTGCAATTTTGCTCAAAAATACGAGAAATTTCTGCCTTTTTACCCGAAATTATGTGGATTTTCTGCCTTTTTGCCTCTAAATAAGGGAAATTTCTGCAATTTTATCCCAAAATAAGGGAAATTTCTGCCTTTTTGCCCCAAAATAAGGGGAATTTCTGCCGTTTTGCCCTGAAATATGTGAAATTTCTGCAATTTTACCCCAAAATAAGGTGAATTTCTGCCTTTTTGCCCCAAAATAATGGGAATTTCTGCCTTTTTGCCCCAAAATAAGAAAAATTTTTGCTTTTTTTCTCTGAAATAAGTGAAATTTCTGCAATTTTGCCCTAAAATAAGGGAAATTTCTGCAATTTTTCCCCATAATAAGGGAAATTTCTGCAATTTTGCCCCAAAATAAGGGGAATTTCTGTTTTTGTCCCCAAATAAGGGAAATTTCTGCAATTTTGCCCTAAAATAAGGGGATTTTCTGCATTTTTTGCCAAAAATAAGGGGAATTTCTGACATTTTGCCGCAAAATAAGTGAAATTTCTGCAGTTTTACCCCAAAATAAGGAAAATTTCTGACTTTTTGCCCAAAAAAAAAGGGGAATTTCTGCAATTTTGCTCCAAAATACAAAGAATTTCTTCCTTTTTGCCCGAAAATAAAGGGAATGTATACCTTTTTGCCATAAAAAAGCAAATTTCTTCATTTTTGCCCCAAAATAAGGGGATTTTCCACCTTATTGACTCAAAATAAGTGCAATTTCTGCCTTTTCCCCAAAATAAACGAAATTTCTGCCTTTTTGCCCCAAAATAAGGGGAATTTCAGCCTTATTACCTCAAAATAAGAGGAATTTCTGCATTTTTGCCCCAAAATATGGGGAATTTCTGACTTTTTGCCCCAAAATAAGAAAAATTTCTGCAATTTTGTACCAAAATAAAAAAAAATTTCTGCCTTTTTGCCCCCCCAAAAAAATTTCTGCCTTTTTTTTTTCAAATACCTGAAATTTCTGCAATTTTGCCCCAAAATAAGGGAAATTTCTGCAATTTTGCCCCAATGTAAAGGAAATTTCTGCAATTTTGCCCCAAAATAAGGGGAATTTCTGACTGTTTGCTCCTGAAAAAGGAGATTTTCTGTCTTTTTGCCCTAAAATAAGGAGAATTTCTGCCTTTTTGCCCGAAAATTAAGAGAATTTCTGCAATTTTGCTTCAAAATGCAGGGAATTTCTGCCTTTTAGCCCCAAAATAAAGGGAATTTCTGCATTTTACCTCAAATTGAGAATAATTTCTGCCTTTTGCCTCAAAATAAGGGGAATTTTCTGCCTTTTTGTTTCAAAATAAGATAAATTTCTTCAATTTTGTACCATAATAAAAGAAATTTCTGCTCTTTGCCCCAAAATAAAAGGAATTTCTGACTTTTTGCCCTGAAATAAATGAAATTTCTGCAATTTTGCCCGAAAATAAGGGAAATTTGTGCCTCTTTGCCCCAAAATAAGAAGTTTTGTCTTTTGCCCCAAAATATGGGGAATTTCAGCATTTTACCTCAAAATAAGAATTTCGCCTTTTTGCCCCAAAATAAGGAAAATTTCTGCAATTTTGCCCCAAAATAAGGGGAATTTCTTCCTTTTTGCCCCAAAATAAAGGATATTTCAGCCTTTTTACCTGAAAATAAGTGAAATTTCTGCAATTTTGCCCCAAATAAGGGAAATTTCTGCAATTTTGCCTCAAAATAAGGTAAATTCCTGCAATTTTGCCCCAAAATATGTGGAATTTCTGAGTTTTGTCCCAAAATAAGGAGAATTTCTGTCTTTTTGCCCCAACATATAGGGAATTTCTGCCTTTTTGCCCAACAATTAGGGGAATTTCTTCATTTTTGCTTCAAAATAAGGGGAATTTCTGCCTTTTTGCCTCTAAAGAAGTGGAATTTCTGTATTTTCCTTCCAAAACAAAGGGAATTTCTGTGTTTTTTGCCCCAAAATAAGGAAAATTTCTGACTTATTACCCTGAAATAAGTTAAATGGTTGCAATTTTGCCCCAAAATAAGGGAAATTTCTGCCTTTTTGCCCCCAAATAAGGGGAATTTCAGCCTTTTTACCTCAAAATAAGGGGAATTTCTGCATTTTTGCCACAAAATATTAGGAATTTCTGCCTTTTTGCCCCAAAATAAGAAAAATTTCTGCCTTTTTTTTATCTGAAATAAGTGAAATTTCTGCAATTTTGCCCCAAAATAAGTGAAATTTCTGCAATTTTGCCCCAAAATAAGGGAAATTTCTGGAATTTTGCCCCAAAATAAGTGGAATTTCTGAGTTTTGCCCCAAAATAAGGAGAATTTCTGTCTTTTTGCCCCAACATATAGGGAAATTCTGCCTTTTTGCCCCACAATTAGGGGATTTTCTGCAATTGTGCTCCAAAAAACGGGATATTTCTGCTTTTTTGCCCGAAAAGAAGGAGAATATATACCTTTTGCCACAAAAAAAGGGAAATTTCTTCATTTTTGCCCCAAAATAAGAGCAATTTCTGCCTTCTTACCTCACAATAAGTGAAATTTCTGCCTTTTTACCCAAAAATAAACAAAATTTCTGTCTTTTTGCCCAAAAATAAAAGGAATTTTTGAATTTTGCCCTGAAATAAGTGAAATTTCTGCAATTTTGCCCCAAAATAAGGGAAATTTCTGCCTTTTTGCCACAAAATAAAGGGAATTTCTGTATTTTTGCCCCAAAATAAGGGGAATTTCAGCATTTTACCTCATAATAAGGCGAATATCTGCCTTTTTGCCCCAAAATATGGGGAATTTCTTCATTTTTGCCCCAAAATAAAGAAAATTTCTGCAATTTTGTACCAAAATAAAAGAAATTTCTGCCTTTTTGCCCCAAAATAAGAGAAATTTCTGCACTTTTTCCCTGAAATAAGTGAAATTTCTGCAATTTTGCCCCAAAATAAGGGAAATTTCTGCAATTTTGCCCCAAAATAAAGGAAATTTCTGCAATTTTGCCCCAAAATAAGGGGAATTTATGACTTTTTGCCCTGAAATAAGGAGAATTTCTGTCTTTTTGTTCCAAAATAATGTGAATTTCTGCATTTTCCCTCAAAATTAGGGGATAATGTGCAATTTTGCTTCAAAATACGGGGAAATCTGCCTTATTGCACAAAAATAGAGGGAATTTCTGCATTTTTGCACCAATATAAGGGGAATTTCTGAAATTTAGCTTTAAAATACGGGGAATTTCTGCGTTATTGTCCGAAATAAAGTGGAATTTCTGCCTTTTTGCCCTGAAATATTTGAAATTTCTGCAATTTTACCCCAAAATAAGGGGAATTTCTGTTTTTGGCCCCAAAATTAGGGAATTTCTGTTTTTCGCCCCAAAATAAGGCTAATTTCTGACTTTTTGCCCTGAAATAATTGAAATTTCTGCAATTTTGCCCCAAAATAATAGGAATTTCTGCCTTTTTGCCGAAAATAAGGGGAAATTCAGCATTTTACCTCCAAATAAGGGGAATTTCTGCCTTTTTGCCACAAAATATGGGGAATTTCTGCCCTATTGCCTTTAAATAAGGAAAATTTCTGCTTTTCTGCCCCAATTAACGGGAATTTCTGCCCTTTTGCCAGAAAGTAAAGGGAATTTCTGCCTTTATGCCCCAAAATTACAGGAATTTCAGCCTTTTTACCTCAAAATAAGGGGAATTTCTGCCTTTTTGCCCAAAATATGGGTAATTTTTGCTTTTTGTTCCAAAATAAGGAAAATTTCTACTATTTTGTATCAAAATAAAAGAAATTTCTGCCTTTTTTCCCCAAAATAAATGGAATTTCTGACTTTTTGCCCTGAAATAAATGAAATTCCTGCAATTATGCCCGAAAATAAGGGAAATTTGTGCCTTTTTGCCCCCAAATGAGAGGAATTTCTGCCTTTTTTCCCCAAAATATGGGGAATTTCAGCCTTTTTGCACCAAAGTATGGGGAATTTCTGCCTTTTTGCCACAAAATAAGAAAAATTTCTGCAAGTCTGTAACAATATAAAAGAAATTTCTAAAATTTTGCCCCAAAATAAGGGAAATTTCTGATTTTGGCCCCAAAATAAAAAGAATTTCTCTATTTTTGCCCCACAATAAAGGGAAATTCTGCCTTTTTGCCCGAAAATTAGGGGAGTTTCTGCAATTTTGCTCCAAAATACGAGAAATTTCTGCATTTTTAACCGAAATTAAGTCGATTTTCTGCCTTTTTGCCCCCAAATAAGGGAAATTTCTGCAATTTTTCCCCATAATAAGGGAAATTTCTGCAATTTTGCCCCAAAATAAGGGGAATTTCTGTTTTTGCCCCCAAATAAGGGAAATTTCTGCAATTTTGCCCTAAAATAAGGGGATTTTCTGCATTTTTTGCCAAAAATAAGGGGAATTTCTGACATTTTGCCGCAAAATAAGTGAAATTTCTGCAGTTTTACCCCAAAATAAGGAAAATTTCTGCCTTTTTGCCCAAAAATTAGGGGAATTTCTGCAATTTTGCTCCAAAATACAAAGAATTTCTGCCTTTTTGCCCGAAAATAAAGGGAATGTATACCTTTTTGCCATAAAAAAGCAAATTTCTTCATTTTTGCCCCAAAATAAGGGGATTTTCCACCTCTTTGACTCAAAATAAGTGCAATTTCTGCCTTTTCCCCAAAATAAACGAAATTTCTGCCTTTTTGCCCCAAAATAAGGGGAATTTCAGCCTTATTACCTCAAAATAAGGGGAATTTCTGCCTTTTTGCCCCAAAATATGGGGAATTTCTGACTTTTTGCCCCAAAATGAGAAAAATTTCTGCAATTTTGTACCAAAATAAAAAAAATTTCTGCCTTTTTGCCCCCCCAAAAAAATTTCTGCCTTTTTTTTCTCAAATACCTGAAATTTCTGCAATTTTGCCCCAAAATAAGGGAAATTTCTGCAATTTTGCCCCAATGTAAAGGAAATTTCTGCAATTTTGCCCCAAAATAAGGGGAATTTCTGACTGTTTGCTCCCGAAAAAGGAGATTTTCTGTCTTTTTGCCCCAAAATAAGGAGAATTTCTGCCTTTTTGCCCGAAAATTATGAGAATTTCTGCAATTTTGCTCCAAAATACAAAGAATTTCTGCCTTTTTGCCCGAAAATAAAGGGAATGTATACCTTTTTGCCATAAAAAAGCAAATTTCTTCATTTTTGCCCCCAAATAAGGGGAATTTCCACCTTTTTGACTCAAAATAAGTGCAATTTCTGCCTTTTCCCCAAAATAAACGAAATTTCTGTCTTTTTGCCCCAAAATAAGGGGAATTCCAGCATTTTTACCTCAAAATAAGAGGAATTTCTGCCTTTTTGCCCCAAAATATGGGGAATTTCTGACTTTTTGCCCCAAAATAAGAAAAATTTCTGCAATTTTGTACCAAAATAAAAAAAATTTCTGCCTTTTTGCCCCCCCAAAAAAATTTCTGCCTTTTTTCCCTGAAATTCGTGAAATTTCTGCAATTTTGCCCCAAAATAAGGGAAATTTCTACAATTTTGCCCCAATGTAAAGGAAATTTCTGCAATTTTGCCCCAAAATAAGGGGAATTTCTGACTGTTTGCTCCCGAAAAAGGAGATTTTCTGTCTTTTTGCCCCAAAATAAGGAGAATTTCTGCCTTTTTGCCCGAAAATTATGAGAATTTCTGCAATTTTGCTTCAAAATATGGGGAATTTCTGCCTTTTAGCCCCAAAATAAAGGGAATTTCTGCCTTTTTGCCCCAAAATAATAAAAATTTCTGCCTTTTTTTTATCTGAAATAAGTGAAATTTCTGCAATTTTGCCCCAAAATAAGTGAAATTTCTGCAAATTTGCCCCAAAATAAGGGAAATTTCTGGAATTTTGCCCCAAAATAAGTGGAATTTCTGAGTTTTGCCCCAAAATAAGGAGAATTTCTGTCTTTTTGCCCCAACATATAGGGAATTTCTGCCTTTTTGCCCCACAATTAGGGGATTTTCTGCAATTGTGCTCCAAAAAACGGGATATTTCTGCTTTTTTGCCCGAAAATAAGGAGAATATATACCTTTTGCCACAAAAAAAGAGAAATTTCTTCATTTTTGCCCCAAAATAAGAGGAATTTCTGCCTTCTTACCTCACAATAAGTGAAATTTCTGCCTTTTTACCCGAAAATAAACAAAATTTCTGTCTTTTTGCCCAAAAATAAAAGGAATTTTTGAATTTTGCCCAGAAATAAGTGAAATTTCTGCAATTTTGCCCCAAAATAAGGGAAATTTCTGCCTTTTTGCCACAAAATAAAGGGAATTTCTGTATTTTTGCCCCAAAATAAGGGGAATTTCAGCATTTTACCTCATAATAAGGCGAATCTCTGCCTTTTTGCCCCAAAATATGGGGAATTTCTTCATTTTTGCCCCAAAATAAAGAAAATTTCTGCAATTTTGTACCAAAATAAAAGAAATTTCTGCTTTTGCCCCAAAATAAGAGAAATTTCTGCACTTTTTCCCTGAAATAAGTGAAATTTCTGCAATTTTGCCCCAAAATAAGGGAAATTTCTGCAATTTTACCCCAAAAGAAGGGGAATTTCTGACTTTTTGCCCTGAAATAAGGAGAATTTCTGTCTTTTTGTTCCAAAATAATGTGAATTTCTGCATTTTCCTTCAAAATTAGGGAAATATGTGCAATTTTGCTTCAAAATACGGGGAAATCTGCCTTATTGCACAAAAATAAAGGGAATTTCTCCATTTTTGCACCAATATAAGGGGAATTTCTGAAATTTAGCTTTAAAATACGGGGAATTTCTGCGTTATTGTCCGAAATAAAGTGGAATTTCTGCCTTTTTGCCCTGAAATATTTGAAATTTCTGCAATTTTACCCCAAAATAAGGGGAATTTCTGTTTTTGGCCCCAAAATTAAGGGAATTTCTGCTTTTTGCCCCAAAATAAGGCAAATATCTGACTTTTTGCCCAGAAATAATTGAAATTTCTGCAATTTTGCCCCAAAATAATAGGAATTTCTGCCTTTTTGCCGAAAATAAGGGGAATTTCAGCATTTTACCTTCAAATAAGGGGAATTTCTGCCTTTTTGTCACAAAATAAGGGGAATTTCTGCCCTATTGCCCTTAAATAAGGAAAATTTCGCTTTTCTGCCCCAATTAACGGGAATTTCTGCCTTTTTGCCACAAAGTAAAGGGAATTTCTGCCTTTTTGCCCCAAAATAACGGGAATTTCAGCCTTTTTACCTCAAAATAAGGGGAATTTCTGCCTTTTTCCCCAAAATATGGGTAATTTTTGCCTTTTTGTTCCAAAATAAGGAAAATTTCTACAATTTTGTATCAAAATAAAAGAAATTTCTGTTTTTGCCCGAAAATAAAAGGAATTTCTGACTTTTTGCCCTGAAATAAATGAAATTCCTGCAATTATGCCCGAAAATAAGGGAAATTTGTGCCTTTTTGCCCCCAAATGAGGGGAATTTCTGCCTTTTTGCCCCAAAATATGGGGAATTTCAGGATTTTACCTCAAAATAAGGGGAATTTCAGCCTTTTTGCACCAAAATATGGGGAATTTCTGCCTTTTTGCCACAAAATAAGAAAAATTTCTGCAAGTCTGTAACAATATAAAAGAAATTTCTAAAATTTTGCCCCAAAATAAAGGACATTTCTGATTTTTGCCCCAAAATAAAAAGAATTTCTCTATTTTTGCCCCAAAATAAAGGGAAATTCTGCCTTTTAGCCCCAAAATTAGGGGAGTTTCTGCAATTTTGCTCCAAAATACGAGAAATTTCTGCCTTTTTACCCGAAATTATGTGGATTTTCTGCCTTTTTGCCTCTAAATAAGGGAAATTTCTGCAATTTTATCCCAAAATAAGGGAAATTTCTGCCTTTTTGCCCCAAAATAAGGGGAATTTCTGCCGTTTTGCCCTGAAATATGTGAAATTTCTGCAATTTTACCCCAAAATAAGGTGAATTTCTGCCTTTTTGCCCCAAAATAATGGGAATTTCTGCCTTTTTGCCCCAAAATAAGAAAAATTTTTGCTTTTTTTCTCTGAAATAAGTGAAATTTCTGCAATTTTGCCCTAAAATAAGGGAAATTTCTGCAATTTTTCCCCATAATAAGGGAAATTTCTGCAATTTTGCCCCAAAATAAGGGGAATTTCTGTTTTTGTCCCCAAATAAGGGAAATTTCTGCAATTTTGCCCTAAAATAAGGGGATTTTCTGCATTTTTTGCCAAAAATAAGGGGAATTTCTGACATTTTGCCGCAAAATAAGTGAAATTTCTGCAGTTTTACCCCAAAATAAGGAAAATTTCTGACTTTTTGCCCAAAAAAAAGGGGAATTTCTGCAATTTTGCTCCAAAATACAAAGAATTTCTTCCTTTTTGCCCGAAAATAAAGGGAATGTATACCTTTTTGCCATAAAAAAGCAAATTTCTTCATTTTTGCCCCAAAATAAGGGGATTTTCCACCTTATTGACTCAAAATAAGTGCAATTTCTGCCTTTTCCCCAAAATAAACGAAATTTCTGCCTTTTTGCCCCAAAATAAGGGGAATTTCAGCCTTATTACCTCAAAATAAGAGGAATTTCTGCATTTTTGCCCCAAAATATGGGGAATTTCTGACTTTTTGCCCCAAAATAAGAAAAATTTCTGCAATTTTGTACCAAAATAAAAAAAAATTTCTGCCTTTTTGCCCCCCCAAAAAAATTTCTGCCTTTTTTTTTCAAATACCTGAAATTTCTGCAATTTTGCCCCAAAGTAAGGGAAATTTCTACAATTTTGCCCCAATGTAAAGGAAATTTCTGCAATTTTGCCCCAAAATAAGGGGAATTTCTGACTGTTTGCTCCCGAAAAAGGAGATTTTCTGTCTTTTTGCCCCAAAATAAGGAGAATTTCTGCCTTTTTGCCCGAAAATTATGAGAATTTCTGCAATTTTGCTTCAAAATATGGGGAATTTCTGCCTTTTAGCCCCAAAATAAAGGGAATTTCTGCCTTTTTGCCCCAAAATAATAAAAATTTCTGCCTTTTTTTTATCTGAAATAAGTGAAATTTCTGCAATTTTGCCCCAAAATAAGTGAAATTTCTGCAAATTTGCCCCAAAATAAGGGAAATTTCTGGAATTTTGCCCCAAAATAAGTGGAATTTCTGAGTTTTGCCCCAAAATAAGGAGAATTTCTGTCTTTTTGCCCCAACATATAGGGAATTTCTGCCTTTTTGCCCCACAATTAGGGGATTTTCTGCAATTGTGCTCCAAAAAACGGGATATTTCTGCTTTTTTGCCCGAAAATAAGGAGAATATATACCTTTTGCCACAAAAAAAGAGAAATTTCTTCATTTTTGCCCCAAAATAAGAGGAATTTCTGCCTTCTTACCTCACAATAAGTGAAATTTCTGCCTTTTTACCCGAAAATAAACAAAATTTCTGTCTTTTTGCCCAAAAATAAAAGGAATTTTTGAATTTTGCCCAGAAATAAGTGAAATTTCTGCAATTTTGCCCCAAAATAAGGGAAATTTCTGCCTTTTTGCCACAAAATAAAGGGAATTTCTGTATTTTTGCCCCAAAATAAGGGGAATTTCAGCATTTTACCTCATAATAAGGCGAATCTCTGCCTTTTTGCCCCAAAATATGGGGAATTTCTTCATTTTTGCCCCAAAATAAAGAAAATTTCTGCAATTTTGTACCAAAATAAAAGAAATTTCTGCTTTTGCCCCAAAATAAGAGAAATTTCTGCACTTTTTCCCTGAAATAAGTGAAATTTCTGCAATTTTGCCCCAAAATAAGGGAAATTTCTGCAATTTTACCCCAAAAGAAGGGGAATTTCTGACTTTTTGCCCTGAAATAAGGAGAATTTCTGTCTTTTTGTTCCAAAATAATGTGAATTTCTGCATTTTCCTTCAAAATTAGGGAAATATGTGCAATTTTGCTTCAAAATACGGGGAAATCTGCCTTATTGCACAAAAATAAAGGGAATTTCTCCATTTTTGCACCAATATAAGGGGAATTTCTGAAATTTAGCTTTAAAATACGGGGAATTTCTGCGTTATTGTCCGAAATAAAGTGGAATTTCTGCCTTTTTGCCCTGAAATATTTGAAATTTCTGCAATTTTACCCCAAAATAAGGGGAATTTCTGTTTTTGGCCCCAAAATTAAGGGAATTTCTGCTTTTTGCCCCAAAATAAGGCAAATATCTGACTTTTTGCCCAGAAATAATTGAAATTTCTGCAATTTTGCCCCAAAATAATAGGAATTTCTGCCTTTTTGCCGAAAATAAGGGGAATTTCAGCATTTTACCTTCAAATAAGGGGAATTTCTGCCTTTTTGTCACAAAATAAGGGGAATTTCTGCCCTATTGCCCTTAAATAAGGAAAATTTCGCTTTTCTGCCCCAATTAACGGGAATTTCTGCCTTTTTGCCACAAAGTAAAGGGAATTTCTGCCTTTTTGCCCCAAAATAACGGGAATTTCAGCCTTTTTACCTCAAAATAAGGGGAATTTCTGCCTTTTTCCCCAAAATATGGGTAATTTTTGCCTTTTTGTTCCAAAATAAGGAAAATTTCTACAATTTTGTATCAAAATAAAAGAAATTTCTGTTTTTGCCCGAAAATAAAAGGAATTTCTGACTTTTTGCCCTGAAATAAATGAAATTCCTGCAATTATGCCCGAAAATAAGGGAAATTTGTGCCTTTTTGCCCCCAAATGAGGGGAATTTCTGCCTTTTTGCCCCAAAATATGGGGAATTTCAGGATTTTACCTCAAAATAAGGGGAATTTCAGCCTTTTTGCACCAAAATATGGGGAATTTCTGCCTTTTTGCCACAAAATAAGAAAAATTTCTGCAAGTCTGTAACAATATAAAAGAAATTTCTAAAATTTTGCCCCAAAATAAAGGACATTTCTGATTTTTGCCCCAAAATAAAAAGAATTTCTCTATTTTTGCCCCAAAATAAAGGGAAATTCTGCCTTTTAGCCCCAAAATTAGGGGAGTTTCTGCAATTTTGCTCCAAAATACGAGAAATTTCTGCCTTTTTACCCGAAATTATGTGGATTTTCTGCCTTTTTGCCTCTAAATAAGGGAAATTTCTGCAATTTTATCCCAAAATAAGGGAAATTTCTGCCTTTTTGCCCCAAAATAAGGGGAATTTCTGCCGTTTTGCCCTGAAATATGTGAAATTTCTGCAATTTTACCCCAAAATAAGGTGAATTTCTGCCTTTTTGCCCCAAAATAATGGGAATTTCTGCCTTTTTGCCCCAAAATAAGAAAAATTTTTGCTTTTTTTCTCTGAAATAAGTGAAATTTCTGCAATTTTGCCCTAAAATAAGGGAAATTTCTGCAATTTTTCCCCATAATAAGGGAAATTTCTGCAATTTTGCCCCAAAATAAGGGGAATTTCTGTTTTTGTCCCCAAATAAGGGAAATTTCTGCAATTTTGCCCTAAAATAAGGGGATTTTCTGCATTTTTTGCCAAAAATAAGGGGAATTTCTGACATTTTGCCGCAAAATAAGTGAAATTTCTGCAGTTTTACCCCAAAATAAGGAAAATTTCTGACTTTTTGCCCAAAAAAAAAGGGGAATTTCTGCAATTTTGCTCCAAAATACAAAGAATTTCTTCCTTTTTGCCCGAAAATAAAGGGAATGTATACCTTTTTGCCATAAAAAAGCAAATTTCTTCATTTTTGCCCCAAAATAAGGGGATTTTCCACCTTATTGACTCAAAATAAGTGCAATTTCTGCCTTTTCCCCAAAATAAACGAAATTTCTGCCTTTTTGCCCCAAAATAAGGGGAATTTCAGCCTTATTACCTCAAAATAAGAGGAATTTCTGCATTTTTGCCCCAAAATATGGGGAATTTCTGACTTTTTGCCCCAAAATAAGAAAAATTTCTGCAATTTTGTACCAAAATAAAAAAAAAATTTCTGCCTTTTTGCCCCCCCAAAAAAATTTCTGCCTTTTTTTTTTCAAATACCTGAAATTTCTGCAATTTTGCCCCAAAATAAGGGAAATTTCTGCAATTTTGCCCCAATGTAAAGGAAATTTCTGCAATTTTGCCCCAAAATAAGGGGAATTTCTGACTGTTTGCTCCTGAAAAAGGAGATTTTCTGTCTTTTTGCCCCAAAATAAGGAGAATTTCTGCCTTTTTGCCCGAAAATTAAGAGAATTTCTGCAATTTTGCTTCAAAATGCAGGGAATTTCTGCCTTTTAGCCCCAAAATAAAGGGAATTTCTGCATTTTACCTCAAATTGAGAATAATTTCTGCCTTTTGCCTCAAAATAAGGGGAATTTTCTGCCTTTTTGTTTCAAAATAAGATAAATTTCTTCAATTTTGTACCATAATAAAAGAAATTTCTGCTCTTTGCCCCAAAATAAAAGGAATTTCTGACTTTTTGCCCTGAAATAAATGAAATTTCTGCAATTTTGCCCGAAAATAAGGGAAATTTGTGCCTCTTTGCCCCAAAATAAGAAGTTTTGTCTTTTGCCCCAAAATATGGGGAATTTCAGCATTTTACCTCAAAATAAGAATTTCGCCTTTTTGCCCCAAAATAAGGAAAATTTCTGCAATTTTGCCCCAAAATAAGGGGAATTTCTTCCTTTTTGCCCCAAAATAAAGGATATTTCAGCCTTTTTACCTGAAAATAAGTGAAATTTCTGCAATTTTGCCCCAAATAAGGGAAATTTCTGCAATTTTGCCTCAAAATAAGGTAAATTCCTGCAATTTTGCCCCAAAATATGTGGAATTTCTGAGTTTTGTCCCAAAATAAGGAGAATTTCTGTCTTTTTGCCCCAACATATAGGGAATTTCTGCCTTTTTGCCCAACAATTAGGGGAATTTCTTCATTTTTGCTTCAAAATAAGGGGAATTTCTGCCTTTTTGCCTCTAAAGAAGTGGAATTTCTGTATTTTCCTTCCAAAACAAAGGGAATTTCTGTGTTTTTTGCCCCAAAATAAGGAAAATTTCTGACTTATTACCCTGAAATAAGTTAAATGGTTGCAATTTTGCCCCAAAATAAGGGAAATTTCTGCCTTTTTGCCCCCAAATAAGGGGAATTTCAGCCTTTTTACCTCAAAATAAGGGGAATTTCTGCATTTTTGCCACAAAATATTAGGAATTTCTGCCTTTTTGCCCCAAAATAAGAAAAATTTCTGCCTTTTTTTTATCTGAAATAAGTGAAATTTCTGCAATTTTGCCCCAAAATAAGTGAAATTTCTGCAATTTTGCCCCAAAATAAGGGAAATTTCTGGAATTTTGCCCCAAAATAAGTGGAATTTCTGAGTTTTGCCCCAAAATAAGGAGAATTTCTGTCTTTTTGCCCCAACATATAGGGAAATTCTGCCTTTTTGCCCCACAATTAGGGGATTTTCTGCAATTGTGCTCCAAAAAACGGGATATTTCTGCTTTTTTGCCCGAAAAGAAGGAGAATATATACCTTTTGCCACAAAAAAAGGGAAATTTCTTCATTTTTGCCCCAAAATAAGAGCAATTTCTGCCTTCTTACCTCACAATAAGTGAAATTTCTGCCTTTTTACCCAAAAATAAACAAAATTTCTGTCTTTTTGCCCAAAAATAAAAGGAATTTTTGAATTTTGCCCTGAAATAAGTGAAATTTCTGCAATTTTGCCCCAAAATAAGGGAAATTTCTGCCTTTTTGCCACAAAATAAAGGGAATTTCTGTATTTTTGCCCCAAAATAAGGGGAATTTCAGCATTTTACCTCATAATAAGGCGAATATCTGCCTTTTTGCCCCAAAATATGGGGAATTTCTTCATTTTTGCCCCAAAATAAAGAAAATTTCTGCAATTTTGTACCAAAATAAAAGAAATTTCTGCCTTTTTGCCCCAAAATAAGAGAAATTTCTGCACTTTTTCCCTGAAATAAGTGAAATTTCTGCAATTTTGCCCCAAAATAAGGGAAATTTCTGCAATTTTGCCCCAAAATAAAGGAAATTTCTGCAATTTTGCCCCAAAATAAGGGGAATTTATGACTTTTTGCCCTTAAATAAGGAGAATTTCTGTCTTTTTGTTCCAAAATAATGTGAATTTCTGCATTTTCCCTCAAAATTAGGGGATAATGTGCAATTTTGCTTCAAAATACGGGGAAATCTGCCTTATTGCACAAAAATAGAGGGAATTTCTGCATTTTTGCACCAATATAAGGGGAATTTCTGAAATTTAGCTTTAAAATACGGGGAATTTCTGCGTTATTGTCCGAAATAAAGTGGAATTTCTGCCTTTTTGCCCTGAAATATTTGAAATTTCTGCAATTTTACCCCAAAATAAGGGGAATTTCTGTTTTTGGCCCCAAAATTAGGGAATTTCTGTTTTTCGCCCCAAAATAAGGCTAATTTCTGACTTTTTGCCCTGAAATAATTGAAATTTCTGCAATTTTGCCCCAAAATAATAGGAATTTCTGCCTTTTTGCCGAAAATAAGGGGAAATTCAGCATTTTACCTCCAAATAAGGGGAATTTCTGCCTTTTTGCCACAAAATATGGGGAATTTCTGCCCTATTGCCTTTAAATAAGGAAAATTTCTGCTTTTCTGCCCCAATTAACGGGAATTTCTGCCCTTTTGCCAGAAAGTAAAGGGAATTTCTGCCTTTATGCCCCAAAATTACAGGAATTTCAGCCTTTTTACCTCAAAATAAGGGGAATTTCTGCCTTTTTGCCCAAAATATGGGTAATTTTTGCTTTTTGTTCCAAAATAAGGAAAATTTCTACTATTTTGTATCAAAATAAAAGAAATTTCTGCCTTTTTTCCCCAAAATAAATGGAATTTCTGACTTTTTGCCCTGA
Organism: Micromys minutus; assembly: GCF_963924665.1. Lineage (NCBI taxonomy): Eukaryota > Metazoa > Chordata > Mammalia > Rodentia > Muridae > Micromys > Micromys minutus. Next base: position 59,511 of record NW_027667981.1, read on the forward strand.
AATAAATGAAATTCCTGCAATTATGCCCGAAAATAAGGGAAATTTGTGCCTTTTTGCCCCCAAATGAGAGGAATTTCTGCCTTTTTTCCCCCAAATATGGGGAATTTCAGCCTTTTTGCACCAAAGTATGGGGAATTTCTGCCTTTTTGCCACAAAATATGAAAAATTTCTGCAAGTCTGTAACAATATAAAAGAAATTTCTAAAATTTTGCCCCAAAATAAGGGAAATTTCTGATTTTGGCCCCAAAATAAAAAGAATTTCTCTATTTTTGCCCCACAATAAAGGGAAATTCTGCCTTTTTGCCCGAAAATTAGGGGAGTTTCTGCAATTTTGCTCCAAAATACGAGAAATTTCTGCATTTTTAACAGAAATTAAGTCGATTTTCTGCCTTTTTGCCCCCAAATAAGGGAAATTTCTGCAATTTTTCCCCATAATAAGGGAAATTTCTGCAATTTTGCCCCAAAATAAGGGGAATTTCTGTTTTTGCCCCCAAATAAGGGAAATTTCTGCAATTTTGCCCTAAAATAAGGGGATTTTCTGCATTTTTTGCCAAAAATAAGGGGAATTTCTGACATTTTGCCGCAAAATAAGTGAAATTTCTGCAGTTTTACCCCAAAATAAGGAAAATTTCTGCCTTTTTGCCCAAAAATTAGGGGAATTTCTGCAATTTTGCTCCAAAATACAAAGAATTTCTGCCTTTTTGCCCGAAAATAAAGGGAATGTATACCTTTTTGCCATAAAAAAGCAAATTTCTTCATTTTTGCCCCAAAATAAGGGGATTTTCCACCTTTTTGACTCAAAATAAGTGCAATTTCTGCCTTTTCCCCAAAATAAACGAAATTTCTGCCTTTTTGCCCCAAAATAAGGGGAATTTCAGCCTTATTACCTCAAAATAAGGGGAATTTCTGCCTTTTTGCCCCAAAATATGGGGAATTTCTGACTTTTTGCCCCAAAATAAGAAAAATTTCTGCAATTTTGTACCAAAATAAAAAAAATTTCTGCCTTTTTGCCCCCCCAAAAAAATTTCTGCCTTTTTTTCTCAAATACCTGAAATTTCTGCAATTTTGCCCCAAAATAAGGGAAATTTCTGCAATTTTGCCCCAATGTAAAGGAAATTTCTGCAATTTTGCCCCAAAATAAGGGGAATTTCTGACTGTTTGCTCCCGAAAAAGGAGATTTTCTGTCTTTTTGCCCCAAAATAAGGAGAATTTCTGCCTTTTTGCCCGAAAATTATGAGAATTTCTGCAATTTTGCTCCAAAATACAAAGAATTTCTGCCTTTTTGCCCGAAAATAAAGGGAATGTATACCTTTTTGCCATAAAAAAGCAAATTTCTTCATTTTTGCCCCCAAATAAGGCTAATTTCCACCTTTTTGACTCAAAATAAGTGCAATTTCTGCCTTTTCCCCAAAATAAACGAAATTTCTGTCTTTTTGCCCCAAAATAAGGGGAATTCCAGCCTTTTTACCTCAAAATAAGAGGAATTTCTGCCTTTTTGCCCCAAAATATGGGGAATTTCTGACTTTTTGCCCCAAAATAAGAAAAATTTCTGCAATTTTGTACCAAAATAAAAAAAATTTCTGCCTTTTTGCCCCCCCAAAAAAATTTCTGCCTTTTTTCCCTGAAATACGTGAAATTTCTGCAATTTTGCCCCAAAATAAGGGAAATTTCTACAATTTTGCCCCAATGTAAAGGAAATTTCTGCAATTTTGCCCCAAAATAAGGGGAATTTCTGACTGTTTGCTCCCGAAAAAGGAGATTTTCTGTCTTTTTGTCCCAAAATAAGGAGAATTTCTGCCTTTTTGCCCGAAAATTATGAGAATTTCTGCAATTTTGCTTCAAAATACGGGGAATTTCTGCCTTTTAGCCCCAAAATAAAGGGAGTTTCTGCCTTTTTGCCCCAAAATAATAAAAATTTCTGCCTTTTTTTTATCTGAAATAAGTGAAATTTCTGCAATTTTGCCCCAAAATAAGTGAAATTTCTGCAAATTTGCCCCAAAATAAGGGAAATTTCTGGAATTTTGCCCCAAAATAAGTGGAATTTCTGAGTTTTGCCCCAAAATAAGGAGAATTTCTGTCTTTTTGCCCCAACATATAGGGAATTTCTGCCTTTTTGCCCCACAATTAGGGGATTTTCTGCAATTGTGCTCCAAAAAACGGGATATTTCTGCTTTTTTGCCCGAAAATAAGGAGAATATATACCTTTTGCCACAAAAAAAGAGAAATTTCTTCATTTTTGCCCCAAAATAAGAGGAATTTCTGCCTTCTTACCTCACAATAAGTGAAATTTCTGCCTTTTTACCCGAAAATAAACAAAATTTCTGTCTTTTTGCCCAAAAATAAAAGGAATTTTTGAATTTTGCCCAGAAATAAGTGAAATTTCTGCAATTTTGCCCCAAAATAAGGGAAATTTCTGCCTTTTTGCCACAAAATAAAGGGAATTTCTGTATTTTTGCCCCAAAATAAGGGGAATTTCAGCATTTTACCTCATAATAAGGCGAATCTCTGCCTTTTTGCCCCAAAATATGGGGAATTTCTTCATTTTTGCCCCAAAATAAAGAAAATTTCTGCAATTTTGTACCAAAATAAAAGAAATTTCTGCTTTTGCCCCAAAATAAGAGAAATTTCTGCACTTTTTCCCTGAAATAAGTGAAATTTCTGCAATTTTGCCCCAAAATAAGGGAAATTTCTGCAATTTTACCCCAAAAGAAGGGGAATTTCTGACTTTTTGCCCTGAAATAAGGAGAATTTCTGTCTTTTTGTTCCAAAATAATGTGAATTTCTGCATTTTCCTTCAAAATTAGGGAAATATGTGCAATTTTGCTTCAAAATACGGGGAAATCTGCCTTATTGCACAAAAATAAAGGGAATTTCTCCATTTTTGCACCAATATAAGGGGAATTTCTGAAATTTAGCTTTAAAATACGGGGAATTTCTGCGTTATTGTCCGAAATAAAGTGGAATTTCTGCCTTTTTGCCCTGAAATATTTGAAATTTCTGCAATTTTACCCCAAAATAAGGGGAATTTCTGTTTTTGGCCCCAAAATTAAGGGAATTTCTGCTTTTTGCCCCAAAATAAGGCAAATATCTGACTTTTTGCCCAGAAATAATTGAAATTTCTGCAATTTTGCCCCAAAATAATAGGAATTTCTGCCTTTTTGCCGAAAATAAGGGGAATTTCAGCATTTTACCTTCAAATAAGGGGAATTTCTGCCTTTTTGTCACAAAATAAGGGGAATTTCTGCCCTATTGCCCTTAAATAAGGAAAATTTCGCTTTTCTGCCCCAATTAACGGGAATTTCTGCCTTTTTGCCACAAAGTAAAGGGAATTTCTGCCTTTTTGCCCCAAAATAACGGGAATTTCAGCCTTTTTACCTCAAAATAAGGGGAATTTCTGCCTTTTTCCCCAAAATATGGGTAATTTTTGCCTTTTTGTTCCAAAATAAGGAAAATTTCTACAATTTTGTATCAAAATAAAAGAAATTTCTGTTTTTGCCCGAAAATAAAAGGAATTTCTGACTTTTTGCCCTGAAATAAATGAAATTCCTGCAATTATGCCCGAAAATAAGGGAAATTTGTGCCTTTTTGCCCCCAAATGAGGGGAATTTCTGCCTTTTTGCCCCAAAATATGGGGAATTTCAGGATTTTACCTCAAAATAAGGGGAATTTCAGCCTTTTTGCACCAAAATATGGGGAATTTCTGCCTTTTTGCCACAAAATAAGAAAAATTTCTGCAAGTCTGTAACAATATAAAAGAAATTTCTAAAATTTTGCCCCAAAATAAAGGAAATTTCTGATTTTTGCCCCAAAATAAAAAGAATTTCTCTATTTTTGCCCCAAAATAAAGGGAAATTCTGCCTTTTAGCCCCAAAATTAGGGGAGTTTCTGCAATTTTGCTCCAAAATACGAGAAATTTCTGCCTTTTTACCCGAAATTATGTGGATTTTCTGCCTTTTTGCCTCTAAATAAGGGAAATTTCTGCAATTTTATCCCAAAATAAGGGAAATTTCTGCCTTTTTGCCCCAAAATAAGGGGAATTTCTGCCGTTTTGCCCTGAAATATGTGAAATTTCTGCAATTTTACCCCAAAATAAGGTGAATTTCTGCCTTTTTGCCCCAAAATAATGGGAATTTCTGCCTTTTTGCCCCAAAATAAGAAAAATTTTTGCTTTTTTTCTCTGAAATAAGTGAAATTTCTGCAATTTTGCCCTAAAATAAGGGAAATTTCTGCAATTTTTCCCCATAATAAGGGAAATTTCTGCAATTTTGCCCCAAAATAAGGGGAATTTCTGTTTTTGTCCCCAAATAAGGGAAATTTCTGCAATTTTGCCCTAAAATAAGGGGATTTTCTGCATTTTTTGCCAAAAATAAGGGGAATTTCTGACATTTTGCCGCAAAATAAGTGAAATTTCTGCAGTTTTACCCCAAAATAAGGAAAATTTCTGACTTTTTGCCCAAAAAAAAGGGGAATTTCTGCAATTTTGCTCCAAAATACAAAGAATTTCTTCCTTTTTGCCCGAAAATAAAGGGAATGTATACCTTTTTGCCATAAAAAAGCAAATTTCTTCATTTTTGCCCCAAAATAAGGGGATTTTCCACCTTATTGACTCAAAATAAGTGCAATTTCTGCCTTTTCCCCAAAATAAACGAAATTTCTGCCTTTTTGCCCCAAAATAAGGGGAATTTCAGCCTTATTACCTCAAAATAAGAGGAATTTCTGCATTTTTGCCCCAAAATATGGGGAATTTCTGACTTTTTGCCCCAAAATAAGAAAAATTTCTGCAATTTTGTACCAAAATAAAAAAAAATTTCTGCCTTTTTGCCCCCCTAAAAAAATTTCTGCCTTTTTTTTTCAAATACCTGAAATTTCTGCAATTTTGCCCCAAAATAAGGGAAATTTCTACAATTTTGCCCCAATGTAAAGGAAATTTCTGCAATTTTGCCCCAAAATAAGGGGAATTTCTGACTGTTTGCTCCCGAAAAAGGAGATTTTCTGTCTTTTTGCCCCAAAATAAGGAGAATTTCTGCCTTTTTGCCCGAAAATTATGAGAATTTCTGCAATTTTGCTTCAAAATATGGGGAATTTCTGCCTTTTAGCCCCAAAATAAAGGGAATTTCTGCCTTTTTGCCCCAAAATAATAAAAATTTCTGCCTTTTTTTTATCTGAAATAAGTGAAATTTCTGCAATTTTGCCCCAAAATAAGTGAAATTTCTGCAAATTTGCCCCAAAATAAGGGAAATTTCTGGAATTTTGCCCCAAAATAAGTGGAATTTCTGAGTTTTGCCCCAAAATAAGGAGAATTTCTGTCTTTTTGCCCCAACATATAGGGAATTTCTGCCTTTTTGCCCCACAATTAGGGGATTTTCTGCAATTGTGCTCCAAAAAACGGGATATTTCTGCTTTTTTGCCCGAAAATAAGGAGAATATATACCTTTTGCCACAAAAAAAGAGAAATTTCTTCATTTTTGCCCCAAAATAAGAGGAATTTCTGCCTTCTTACCTCACAATAAGTGAAATTTCTGCCTTTTTACCCGAAAATAAACAAAATTTCTGTCTTTTTGCCCAAAAATAAAAGGAATTTTTGAATTTTGCCCAGAAATAAGTGAAATTTCTGCAATTTTGCCCCAAAATAAGGGAAATTTCTGCCTTTTTGCCACAAAATAAAGGGAATTTCTGTATTTTTGCCCCAAAATAAGGGGAATTTCAGCATTTTACCTCATAATAAGGCGAATCTCTGCCTTTTTGCCCCAAAATATGGGGAATTTCTTCATTTTTGCCCCAAAATAAAGAAAATTTCTGCAATTTTGTACCAAAATAAAAGAAATTTCTGCTTTTGCCCCAAAATAAGAGAAATTTCTGCACTTTTTCCCTGAAATAAGTGAAATTTCTGCAATTTTGCCCCAAAATAAGGGAAATTTCTGCAATTTTACCCCAAAAGAAGGGGAATTTCTGACTTTTTGCCCTGAAATAAGGAGAATTTCTGTCTTTTTGTTCCAAAATAATGTGAATTTCTGCATTTTCCTTCAAAATTAGGGAAATATGTGCAATTTTGCTTCAAAATACGGGGAAATCTGCCTTATTGCACAAAAATAAAGGGAATTTCTCCATTTTTGCACCAATATAAGGGGAATTTCTGAAATTTAGCTTTAAAATACGGGGAATTTCTGCGTTATTGTCCGAAATAAAGTGGAATTTCTGCCTTTTTGCCCTGAAATATTTGAAATTTCTGCAATTTTACCCCAAAATAAGGGGAATTTCTGTTTTTGGCCCCAAAATTAAGGGAATTTCTGCTTTTTGCCCCAAAATAAGGCAAATATCTGACTTTTTGCCCAGAAATAATTGAAATTTCTGCAATTTTGCCCCAAAATAATAGGAATTTCTGCCTTTTTGCCGAAAATAAGGGGAATTTCAGCATTTTACCTTCAAATAAGGGGAATTTCTGCCTTTTTGTCACAAAATAAGGGGAATTTCTGCCCTATTGCCCTTAAATAAGGAAAATTTCGCTTTTCTGCCCCAATTAACGGGAATTTCTGCCTTTTTGCCACAAAGTAAAGGGAATTTCTGCCTTTTTGCCCCAAAATAACGGGAATTTCAGCCTTTTTACCTCAAAATAAGGGGAATTTCTGCCTTTTTCCCCAAAATATGGGTAATTTTTGCCTTTTTGTTCCAAAATAAGGAAAATTTCTACAATTTTGTATCAAAATAAAAGAAATTTCTGTTTTTGCCCGAAAATAAAAGGAATTTCTGACTTTTTGCCCTGAAATAAATGAAATTCCTGCAATTATGCCCGAAAATAAGGGAAATTTGTGCCTTTTTGCCCCCAAATGAGGGGAATTTCTGCCTTTTTGCCCCAAAATATGGGGAATTTCAGGATTTTACCTCAAAATAAGGGGAATTTCAGCCTTTTTGCACCAAAATATGGGGAATTTCTGCCTTTTTGCCACAAAATAAGAAAAATTTCTGCAAGTCTGTAACAATATAAAAGAAATTTCTAAAATTTTGCCCCAAAATAAAGGACATTTCTGATTTTTGCCCCAAAATAAAAAGAATTTCTCTATTTTTGCCCCAAAATAAAGGGAAATTCTGCCTTTTAGCCCCAAAATTAGGGGAGTTTCTGCAATTTTGCTCCAAAATACGAGAAATTTCTGCCTTTTTACCCGAAATTATGTGGATTTTCTGCCTTTTTGCCTCTAAATAAGGGAAATTTCTGCAATTTTATCCCAAAATAAGGGAAATTTCTGCCTTTTTGCCCCAAAATAAGGGGAATTTCTGCCGTTTTGCCCTGAAATATGTGAAATTTCTGCAATTTTACCCCAAAATAAGGTGAATTTCTGCCTTTTTGCCCCAAAATAATGGGAATTTCTGCCTTTTTGCCCCAAAATAAGAAAAATTTTTGCTTTTTTTCTCTGAAATAAGTGAAATTTCTGCAATTTTGCCCTAAAATAAGGGAAATTTCTGCAATTTTTCCCCATAATAAGGGAAATTTCTGCAATTTTGCCCCAAAATAAGGGGAATTTCTGTTTTTGTCCCCAAATAAGGGAAATTTCTGCAATTTTGCCCTAAAATAAGGGGATTTTCTGCATTTTTTGCCAAAAATAAGGGGAATTTCTGACATTTTGCCGCAAAATAAGTGAAATTTCTGCAGTTTTACCCCAAAATAAGGAAAATTTCTGACTTTTTGCCCAAAAAAAAGGGGAATTTCTGCAATTTTGCTCCAAAATACAAAGAATTTCTTCCTTTTTGCCCGAAAATAAAGGGAATGTATACCTTTTTGCCATAAAAAAGCAAATTTCTTCATTTTTGCCCCAAAATAAGGGGATTTTCCACCTTATTGACTCAAAATAAGTGCAATTTCTGCCTTTTCCCCAAAATAAACGAAATTTCTGCCTTTTTGCCCCAAAATAAGGGGAATTTCAGCCTTATTACCTCAAAATAAGAGGAATTTCTGCATTTTTGCCCCAAAATATGGGGAATTTCTGACTTTTTGCCCCAAAATAAGAAAAATTTCTGCAATTTTGTACCAAAATAAAAAAAAATTTCTGCCTTTTTGCCCCCCTAAAAAAATTTCTGCCTTTTTTTTTCAAATACCTGAAATTTCTGCAATTTTGCCCCAAAATAAGGGAAATTTCTACAATTTTGCCCCAATGTAAAGGAAATTTCTGCAATTTTGCCCCAAAATAAGGGGAATTTCTGACTGTTTGCTCCCGAAAAAGGAGATTTTCTGTCTTTTTGCCCCAAAATAAGGAGAATTTCTGCCTTTTTGCCCGAAAATTATGAGAATTTCTGCAATTTTGCTTCAAAATATGGGGAATTTCTGCCTTTTAGCCCCAAAATAAAGGGAATTTCTGCCTTTTTGCCCCAAAATAATAAAAATTTCTGCCTTTTTTTTATCTGAAATAAGTGAAATTTCTGCAATTTTGCCCCAAAATAAGTGAAATTTCTGCAAATTTGCCCCAAAATAAGGGAAATTTCTGGAATTTTGCCCCAAAATAAGTGGAATTTCTGAGTTTTGCCCCAAAATAAGGAGAATTTCTGTCTTTTTGCCCCAACATATAGGGAATTTCTGCCTTTTTGCCCCACAATTAGGGGATTTTCTGCAATTGTGCTCCAAAAAACGGGATATTTCTGCTTTTTTGCCCGAAAATAAGGAGAATATATACCTTTTGCCACAAAAAAAGAGAAATTTCTTCATTTTTGCCCCAAAATAAGAGGAATTTCTGCCTTCTTACCTCACAATAAGTGAAATTTCTGCCTTTTTACCCGAAAATAAACAAAATTTCTGTCTTTTTGCCCAAAAATAAAAGGAATTTTTGAATTTTGCCCAGAAATAAGTGAAATTTCTGCAATTTTGCCCCAAAATAAGGGAAATTTCTGCCTTTTTGCCACAAAATAAAGGGAATTTCTGTATTTTTGCCCCAAAATAAGGGGAATTTCAGCATTTTACCTCATAATAAGGCGAATCTCTGCCTTTTTGCCCCAAAATATGGGGAATTTCTTCATTTTTGCCCCAAAATAAAGAAAATTTCTGCAATTTTGTACCAAAATAAAAGAAATTTCTGCTTTTGCCCCAAAATAAGAGAAATTTCTGCACTTTTTCCCTGAAATAAGTGAAATTTCTGCAATTTTGCCCCAAAATAAGGGAAATTTCTGCAATTTTACCCCAAAAGAAGGGGAATTTCTGACTTTTTGCCCTGAAATAAGGAGAATTTCTGTCTTTTTGTTCCAAAATAATGTGAATTTCTGCATTTTCCTTCAAAATTAGGGAAATATGTGCAATTTTGCTTCAAAATACGGGGAAATCTGCCTTATTGCACAAAAATAAAGGGAATTTCTCCATTTTTGCACCAATATAAGGGGAATTTCTGAAATTTAGCTTTAAAATACGGGGAATTTCTGCGTTATTGTCCGAAATAAAGTGGAATTTCTGCCTTTTTGCCCTGAAATATTTGAAATTTCTGCAATTTTACCCCAAAATAAGGGGAATTTCTGTTTTTGGCCCCAAAATTAAGGGAATTTCTGCTTTTTGCCCCAAAATAAGGCAAATATCTGACTTTTTGCCCAGAAATAATTGAAATTTCTGCAATTTTGCCCCAAAATAATAGGAATTTCTGCCTTTTTGCCGAAAATAAGGGGAATTTCAGCATTTTACCTTCAAATAAGGGGAATTTCTGCCTTTTTGTCACAAAATAAGGGGAATTTCTGCCCTATTGCCCTTAAATAAGGAAAATTTCGCTTTTCTGCCCCAATTAACGGGAATTTCTGCCTTTTTGCCACAAAGTAAAGGGAATTTCTGCCTTTTTGCCCCAAAATAACGGGAATTTCAGCCTTTTTACCTCAAAATAAGGGGAATTTCTGCCTTTTTCCCCAAAATATGGGTAATTTTTGCCTTTTTGTTCCAAAATAAGGAAAATTTCTACAATTTTGTATCAAAATAAAAGAAATTTCTGTTTTTGCCCGAAAATAAAAGGAATTTCTGACTTTTTGCCCTGAAATAAATGAAATTCCTGCAATTATGCCCGAAAATAAGGGAAATTTGTGCCTTTTTGCCCCCAAATGAGGGGAATTTCTGCCTTTTTGCCCCAAAATATGGGGAATTTCAGGATTTTACCTCAAAATAAGGGGAATTTCAGCCTTTTTGCACCAAAATATGGGGAATTTCTGCCTTTTTGCCACAAAATAAGAAAAATTTCTGCAAGTCTGTAACAATATAAAAGAAATTTCTAAAATTTTGCCCCAAAATAAAGGACATTTCTGATTTTTGCCCCAAAATAAAAAGAATTTCTCTATTTTTGCCCCAAAATAAAGGGAAATTCTGCCTTTTAGCCCCAAAATTAGGGGAGTTTCTGCAATTTTGCTCCAAAATACGAGAAATTTCTGCCTTTTTACCCGAAATTATGTGGATTTTCTGCCTTTTTGCCTCTAAATAAGGGAAATTTCTGCAATTTTATCCCAAAATAAGGGAAATTTCTGCCTTTTTGCCCCAAAATAAGGGGAATTTCTGCCGTTTTGCCCTGAAATATGTGAAATTTCTGCAATTTTACCCCAAAATAAGGTGAATTTCTGCCTTTTTGCCCCAAAATAATGGGAATTTCTGCCTTTTTGCCCCAAAATAAGAAAAATTTTTGCTTTTTTTCTCTGAAATAAGTGAAATTTCTGCAATTTTGCCCTAAAATAAGGGAAATTTCTGCAATTTTTCCCCATAATAAGGGAAATTTCTGCAATTTTGCCCCAAAATAAGGGGAATTTCTGTTTTTGTCCCCAAATAAGGGAAATTTCTGCAATTTTGCCCTAAAATAAGGGGATTTTCTGCATTTTTTGCCAAAAATAAGGGGAATTTCTGACATTTTGCCGCAAAATAAGTGAAATTTCTGCAGTTTTACCCCAAAATAAGGAAAATTTCTGACTTTTTGCCCAAAAAAAAGGGGAATTTCTGCAATTTTGCTCCAAAATACAAAGAATTTCTTCCTTTTTGCCCGAAAATAAAGGGAATGTATACCTTTTTGCCATAAAAAAGCAAATTTCTTCATTTTTGCCCCAAAATAAGGGGATTTTCCACCTTATTGACTCAAAATAAGTGCAATTTCTGCCTTTTCCCCAAAATAAACGAAATTTCTGCCTTTTTGCCCCAAAATAAGGGGAATTTCAGCCTTATTACCTCAAAATAAGAGGAATTTCTGCATTTTTGCCCCAAAATATGGGGAATTTCTGACTTTTTGCCCCAAAATAAGAAAAATTTCTGCAATTTTGTACCAAAATAAAAAAAAATTTCTGCCTTTTTGCCCCCCTAAAAAAATTTCTGCCTTTTTTTTTCAAATACCTGAAATTTCTGCAATTTTGCCCCAAAATAAGGGAAATTTCTACAATTTTGCCCCAATGTAAAGGAAATTTCTGCAATTTTGCCCCAAAATAAGGGGAATTTCTGACTGTTTGCTCCCGAAAAAGGAGATTTTCTGTCTTTTTGCCCCAAAATAAGGAGAATTTCTGCCTTTTTGCCCGAAAATTATGAGAATTTCTGCAATTTTGCTTCAAAATATGGGGAATTTCTGCCTTTTAGCCCCAAAATAAAGGGAATTTCTGCCTTTTTGCCCCAAAATAATAAAAATTTCTGCCTTTTTTTTATCTGAAATAAGTGAAATTTCTGCAATTTTGCCCCAAAATAAGTGAAATTTCTGCAAATTTGCCCCAAAATAAGGGAAATTTCTGGAATTTTGCCCCAAAATAAGTGGAATTTCTGAGTTTTGCCCCAAAATAAGGAGAATTTCTGTCTTTTTGCCCCAACATATAGGGAATTTCTGCCTTTTTGCCCCACAATTAGGGGATTTTCTGCAATTGTGCTCCAAAAAACGGGATATTTCTGCTTTTTTGCCCGAAAATAAGGAGAATATATACCTTTTGCCACAAAAAAAGAGAAATTTCTTCATTTTTGCCCCAAAATAAGAGGAATTTCTGCCTTCTTACCTCACAATAAGTGAAATTTCTGCCTTTTTACCCGAAAATAAACAAAATTTCTGTCTTTTTGCCCAAAAATAAAAGGAATTTTTGAATTTTGCCCAGAAATAAGTGAAATTTCTGCAATTTTGCCCCAAAATAAGGGAAATTTCTGCCTTTTTGCCACAAAATAAAGGGAATTTCTGTATTTTTGCCCCAAAATAAGGGGAATTTCAGCATTTTACCTCATAATAAGGCGAATCTCTGCCTTTTTGCCCCAAAATATGGGGAATTTCTTCATTTTTGCCCCAAAATAAAGAAAATTTCTGCAATTTTGTACCAAAATAAAAGAAATTTCTGCTTTTGCCCCAAAATAAGAGAAATTTCTGCACTTTTTCCCTGAAATAAGTGAAATTTCTGCAATTTTGCCCCAAAATAAGGGAAATTTCTGCAATTTTACCCCAAAAGAAGGGGAATTTCTGACTTTTTGCCCTGAAATAAGGAGAATTTCTGTCTTTTTGTTCCAAAATAATGTGAATTTCTGCATTTTCCTTCAAAATTAGGGAAATATGTGCAATTTTGCTTCAAAATACGGGGAAATCTGCCTTATTGCACAAAAATAAAGGGAATTTCTCCATTTTTGCACCAATATAAGGGGAATTTCTGAAATTTAGCTTTAAAATACGGGGAATTTCTGCGTTATTGTCCGAAATAAAGTGGAATTTCTGCCTTTTTGCCCTGAAATATTTGAAATTTCTGCAATTTTACCCCAAAATAAGGGGAATTTCTGTTTTTGGCCCCAAAATTAAGGGAATTTCTGCTTTTTGCCCCAAAATAAGGCAAATATCTGACTTTTTGCCCAGAAATAATTGAAATTTCTGCAATTTTGCCCCAAAATAATAGGAATTTCTGCCTTTTTGCCGAAAATAAGGGGAATTTCAGCATTTTACCTTCAAATAAGGGGAATTTCTGCCTTTTTGTCACAAAATAAGGGGAATTTCTGCCCTATTGCCCTTAAATAAGGAAAATTTCGCTTTTCTGCCCCAATTAACGGGAATTTCTGCCTTTTTGCCACAAAGTAAAGGGAATTTCTGCCTTTTTGCCCCAAAATAACGGGAATTTCAGCCTTTTTACCTCAAAATAAGGGGAATTTCTGCCTTTTTCCCCAAAATATGGGTAATTTTTGCCTTTTTGTTCCAAAATAAGGAAAATTTCTACAATTTTGTATCAAAATAAAAGAAATTTCTGTTTTTGCCCGAAAATAAAAGGAATTTCTGACTTTTTGCCCTGAAATAAATGAAATTCCTGCAATTATGCCCGAAAATAAGGGAAATTTGTGCCTTTTTGCCCCCAAATGAGGGGAATTTCTGCCTTTTTGCCCCAAAATATGGGGAATTTCAGGATTTTACCTCAAAATAAGGGGAATTTCAGCCTTTTTGCACCAAAATATGGGGAATTTCTGCCTTTTTGCCACAAAATAAGAAAAATTTCTGCAAGTCTGTAACAATATAAAAGAAATTTCTAAAATTTTGCCCCAAAATAAAGGACATTTCTGATTTTTGCCCCAAAATAAAAAGAATTTCTCTATTTTTGCCCCAAAATAAAGGGAAATTCTGCCTTTTAGCCCCAAAATTAGGGGAGTTTCTGCAATTTTGCTCCAAAATACGAGAAATTTCTGCCTTTTTACCCGAAATTATGTGGATTTTCTGCCTTTTTGCCTCTAAATAAGGGAAATTTCTGCAATTTTATCCCAAAATAAGGGAAATTTCTGCCTTTTTGCCCCAAAATAAGGGGAATTTCTGCCGTTTTGCCCTGAAATATGTGAAATTTCTGCAATTTTACCCCAAAATAAGGTGAATTTCTGCCTTTTTGCCCCAAAATAATGGGAATTTCTGCCTTTTTGCCCCAAAATAAGAAAAATTTTTGCTTTTTTTCTCTGAAATAAGTGAAATTTCTGCAATTTTGCCCTAAAATAAGGGAAATTTCTGCAATTTTTCCCCATAATAAGGGAAATTTCTGCAATTTTGCCCCAAAATAAGGGGAATTTCTGTTTTTGTCCCCAAATAAGGGAAATTTCTGCAATTTTGCCCTAAAATAAGGGGATTTTCTGCATTTTTTGCCAAAAATAAGGGGAATTTCTGACATTTTGCCGCAAAATAAGTGAAATTTCTGCAGTTTTACCCCAAAATAAGGAAAATTTCTGACTTTTTGCCCAAAAAAAAAGGGGAATTTCTGCAATTTTGCTCCAAAATACAAAGAATTTCTTCCTTTTTGCCCGAAAATAAAGGGAATGTATACCTTTTTGCCATAAAAAAGCAAATTTCTTCATTTTTGCCCCAAAATAAGGGGATTTTCCACCTTATTGACTCAAAATAAGTGCAATTTCTGCCTTTTCCCCAAAATAAACGAAATTTCTGCCTTTTTGCCCCAAAATAAGGGGAATTTCAGCCTTATTACCTCAAAATAAGAGGAATTTCTGCATTTTTGCCCCAAAATATGGGGAATTTCTGACTTTTTGCCCCAAAATAAGAAAAATTTCTGCAATTTTGTACCAAAATAAAAAAAAATTTCTGCCTTTTTGCCCCCCCAAAAAAATTTCTGCCTTTTTTTTTTCAAATACCTGAAATTTCTGCAATTTTGCCCCAAAATAAGGGAAATTTCTGCAATTTTGCCCCAATGTAAAGGAAATTTCTGCAATTTTGCCCCAAAATAAGGGGAATTTCTGACTGTTTGCTCCTGAAAAAGGAGATTTTCTGTCTTTTTGCCCCAAAATAAGGAGAATTTCTGCCTTTTTGCCCGAAAATTAAGAGAATTTCTGCAATTTTGCTTCAAAATGCAGGGAATTTCTGCCTTTTAGCCCCAAAATAAAGGGAATTTCTGCATTTTACCTCAAATTGAGAATAATTTCTGCCTTTTGCCTCAAAATAAGGGGAATTTTCTGCCTTTTTGTTTCAAAATAAGATAAATTTCTTCAATTTTGTACCATAATAAAAGAAATTTCTGCTCTTTGCCCCAAAATAAAAGGAATTTCTGACTTTTTGCCCTGAAATAAATGAAATTTCTGCAATTTTGCCCGAAAATAAGGGAAATTTGTGCCTCTTTGCCCCAAAATAAGAAGTTTTGTCTTTTGCCCCAAAATATGGGGAATTTCAGCATTTTACCTCAAAATAAGAATTTCGCCTTTTTGCCCCAAAATAAGGAAAATTTCTGCAATTTTCCCCCAAAATAAGGGGAATTTCTTCCTTTTTGCCCCAAAATAAAGGATATTTCAGCCTTTTTACCTGAAAATAAGTGAAATTTCTGCAATTTTGCCCCAAATAAGGGAAATTTCTGCAATTTTGCCTCAAAATAAGGTAAATTCCTGCAATTTTGCCCCAAAATATGTGGAATTTCTGAGTTTTGTCCCAAAATAAGGAGAATTTCTGTCTTTTTGCCCCAACATATAGGGAATTTCTGCCTTTTTGCCCAACAATTAGGGGAATTTCTTCATTTTTGCTTCAAAATAAGGGGAATTTCTGCCTTTTTGCCTCTAAAGAAGTGGAATTTCTGTATTTTCCTTCCAAAACAAAGGGAATTTCTGTGTTTTTTGCCCCAAAATAAGGAAAATTTCTGACTTATTACCCTGAAATAAGTTAAATGGTTGCAATTTTGCCCCAAAATAAGGGAAATTTCTGCCTTTTTGCCCCCAAATAAGGGGAATTTCAGCCTTTTTACCTCAAAATAAGGGGAATTTCTGCATTTTTGCCACAAAATATTAGGAATTTCTGCCTTTTTGCCCCAAAATAAGAAAAATTTCTGCCTTTTTTTTATCTGAAATAAGTGAAATTTCTGCAATTTTGCCCCAAAATAAGTGAAATTTCTGCAATTTTGCCCCAAAATAAGGGAAATTTCTGGAATTTTGCCCCAAAATAAGTGGAATTTCTGAGTTTTGCCCCAAAATAAGGAGAATTTCTGTCTTTTTGCCCCAACATATAGGGAAATTCTGCCTTTTTGCCCCACAATTAGGGGATTTTCTGCAATTGTGCTCCAAAAAACGGGATATTTCTGCTTTTTTGCCCGAAAAGAAGGAGAATATATACCTTTTGCCACAAAAAAAGGGAAATTTCTTCATTTTTGCCCCAAAATAAGAGCGATTTCTGCCTTCTTACCTCACAATAAGTGAAATTTCTGCCTTTTTACCCAAAAATAAACAAAATTTCTGTCTTTTTGCCCAAAAATAAAAGGAATTTTTGAATTTTGCCCTGAAATAAGTGAAATTTCTGCAATTTTGCCCCAAAATAAGGGAAATTTCTGCCTTTTTGCCACAAAATAAAGGGAATTTCTGTATTTTTGCCCCAAAATAAGGGGAATTTCAGCATTTTACCTCATAATAAGGCGAATATCTGCCTTTTTGCCCCAAAATATGGGGAATTTCTTCATTTTTGCCCCAAAATAAAGAAAATTTCTGCAATTTTGTACCAAAATAAAAGAAATTTCTGCCTTTTTGCCCCAAAATAAGAGAAATTTCTGCACTTTTTCCCTGAAATAAGTGAAATTTCTGCAATTTTGCCCCAAAATAAGGGAAATTTCTGCAATTTTGCCCCAAAATAAAGGAAATTTCTGCAATTTTGCCCCAAAATAAGGGGAATTTATGACTTTTTGCCCTGAAATAAGGAGAATTTCTGTCTTTTTGTTCCAAAATAATGTGAATTTCTGCATTTTCCCTCAAAATTACGGGATAATGTGCAATTTTGCTTCAAAATACGGGGAAATCTGCCTTATTGCACAAAAATAGAGGGAATTTCTGCATTTTTGCACCAATATAAGGGGAATTTCTGAAATTTAGCTTTAAAATACGGGGAATTTCTGCGTTATTGTCCGAAATAAAGTGGAATTTCTGCCTTTTTGCCCTGAAATATTTGAAATTTCTGCAATTTTACCCCAAAATAAGGGGAATTTCTGTTTTTGGCCCCAAAATTAGGGAATTTCTGTTTTTCGCCCCAAAATAAGGCTAATTTCTGACTTTTTGCCCTGAAATAATTGAAATTTCTGCAATTTTGCCCCAAAATAATAGGAATTTCTGCCTTTTTGCCGAAAATAAGGGGAAATTCAGCATTTTACCTCCAAATAAGGGGAATTTCTGCCTTTTTGCCACAAAATATGGGGAATTTCTGCCCTATTGCCTTTAAATAAGGAAAATTTCTGCTTTTCTGCCCCAATTAACGGGAATTTCTGCCCTTTTGCCAGAAAGTAAAGGGAATTTCTGCCTTTATGCCCCAAAATTACAGGAATTTCAGCCTTTTTACCTCAAAATAAGGGGAATTTCTGCCTTTTTGCCCAAAATATGGGTAATTTTTGCTTTTTGTTCCAAAATAAGGAAAATTTCTACTATTTTGTATCAAAATAAAAGAAATTTCTGCCTTTTTTCCCCAAAATAAATGGAATTTCTGACTTTTTGCCCTGAAATAAATGAAATTCCTGCAATTATGCCCGAAAATAAGGGAAATTTGTGCCTTTTTGCCCCCAAATGAGAGGAATTTCTGCCTTTTTTCCCCAAAATATGGGGAATTTCAGCCTTTTTGCACCAAAGTATGGGGAATTTCTGCCTTTTTGCCACAAAATATGAAAAATTTCTGCAAGTCTGTAACAATATAAAAGAAATTTCTAAAATTTTGCCCCAAAATAAGGGAAATTTCTGATTTTGGCCCCAAAATAAAAAGAATTTCTCTATTTTTGCCCCACAATAAAGGGAAATTCTGCCTTTTTGCCCGAAAATTAGGGGAGTTTCTGCAATTTTGCTCCAAAATACGAGAAATTTCTGCATTTTTAACAGAAATTAAGTCGATTTTCTGCCTTTTTGCCCCCAAATAAGGGAAATTTCTGCAATTTTTCCCCATAATAAGGGAAATTTCTGCAATTTTGCCCCAAAATAAGGGGAATTTCTGTTTTGCCCCCAAATAAGGGAAATTTCTGCAATTTTGCCCTAAAATAAGGGGATTTTCTGCATTTTTTGCCAAAAATAAGGGGAATTTCTGACATTTTGCCGCAAAATAAGTGAAATTTCTGCAGTTTTACCCCAAAATAAGGAAAATTTCTGCCTTTTTGCCCAAAAATTAGGGGAATTTCTGCAATTTTGCTCCAAAATACAAAGAATTTCTGCCTTTTTGCCCGAAAATAAAGGGAATGTATACCTTTTTGCCATAAAAAAGCAAATTTCTTCATTTTTGCCCCAAAATAAGGGGATTTTCCACCTTTTTGACTCAAAATAAGTGCAATTTCTGCCTTTTCCCCAAAATAAACGAAATTTCTGCCTTTTTGCCCCAAAATAAGGGGAATTTCAGCCTTATTACCTCAAAATAAGGGGAATTTCTGCCTTTTTGCCCCAAAATATGGGGAATTTCTGACTTTTTGCCCCAAAATAAGAAAAATTTCTGCAATTTTGTACCAAAATAAAAAAAATTTCTGCCTTTTTGCCCCCCCAAAAAAATTTCTGCCTTTTTTTCTCAAATACCTGAAATTTCTGCAATTTTGCCCCAAAATAAGGGAAATTTCTGCAATTTTGCCCCAATGTAAAGGAAATTTCTGCAATTTTGCCCCAAAATAAGGGGAATTTCTGACTGTTTGCTCCCGAAAAAGGAGATTTTCTGTCTTTTTGCCCCAAAATAAGGAGAATTTCTGCCTTTTTGCCCGAAAATTATGAGAATTTCTGCAATTTTGCTCCAAAATACAAAGAATTTCTGCCTTTTTGCCCGAAAATAAAGGGAATGTATACCTTTTTGCCATAAAAAAGCAAATTTCTTCATTTTTGCCCCCAAATAAGGCTAATTTCCACCTTTTTGACTCAAAATAAGTGCAATTTCTGCCTTTTCCCCAAAATAAACGAAATTTCTGTCTTTTTGCCCCAAAATAAGGGGAATTCCAGCCTTTTTACCTCAAAATAAGAGGAATTTCTGCCTTTTTGCCCCAAAATATGGGGAATTTCTGACTTTTTGCCCCAAAATAAGAAAAATTTCTGCAATTTTGTACCAAAATAAAAAAAATTTCTGCCTTTTTGCCCCCCCAAAAAAATTTCTGCCTTTTTTCCCTGAAATACGTGAAATTTCTGCAATTTTGCCCCAAAATAAGGGAAATTTCTACAATTTTGCCCCAATGTAAAGGAAATTTCTGCAATTTTGCCCCAAAATAAGGGGAATTTCTGACGGTTTGCTCCCGAAAAAGGAGATTTTCTGTCTTTTTGTCCCAAAATAAGGAGAATTTCTGCCTTTTTGCCCGAAAATTATGAGAATTTCTGCAATTTTGCTTCAAAATACGGGGAATTTCTGCCTTTTAGCCCCAAAATAAAGGGAGTTTCTGCCTTTTTGCCCCAAAATAAGAAAAATTTCTGCCTTTTTTTTATCTGAAATAAGTGAAATTTCTGCAATTTTGCCCCAAAATAAGTGAAATTTCTGCAAATTTGCCCCAAAATAAGGGAAATTTCTGGAATTTTGCCCCAAAATAAGTGGAATTTCTGAGTTTTGCCCCAAAATAAGGAGAATTTCTGTCTTTTTGCCCCAACATATAGGGAATTTCTGCCTTTTTGCCCCACAATTAGGGGATTTTCTGCAATTGTGCTCCAAAAAACGGGATATTTCTGCTTTTTTGCCCGAAAATAAGGAGAATATATACCTTTTGCCACAAAAAAAGAGAAATTTCTTCATTTTTGCCCCAAAATAAGAGGAATTTCTGCCTTCTTACCTCACAATAAGTGAAATTTCTGCCTTTTTACCCAAAAATAAACAAAATTTCTGTCTTTTTGCCCAAAAATAAAAGGAATTTTTGAATTTTGCCCAGAAATAAGTGAAATTACTGCAATTTTGCCCCAAAATAAGAAAAATTTCTGCCTTTTTGCCACAAAATAAAGGGAATTTCTGTATTTTTGCCCCAAAATAAGGGGAATTTCAGCATTTTACCTCATAATAAGGCGAATCTCTGCCTTTTTGCCCCAAAATATGGGGATTTTCTTCATTTTTGCCCCAAAATAAAGAAAATTTCTGCAATTTTGTACCAAAATAAAAGAAATTTCTGCCTTTTTGCCCCAAAATAAGAGAAATTTCTGCACTTTTTCCCTGAAATAAGTGAAATTTCTGCAATTTTGCCCCAAAATAAGGGAAATTTCTGCAATTTTACCCCAAAAGAAGGGGAATTTCTGACTTTTTGCCCTGAAATAAGGAGAATTTCTGTCTTTTTGTTCCAAAATAATGTGAATTTCTGCATTTTCCTTCAAAATTAGGGAAATATGTGCAATTTTGCTTCAAAATACGGGGAAATCTGCCTTATTGCACAAAAATAAAGGGAATTTCTCCATTTTTGCACCAATATAAGGGGAATTTCTGAAATTTAGCTTTAAAATACGGGGAATTTCTGCGTTATTGTCCGAAATAAAGTGGAATTTCTGCCTTTTTGCCCTGAAATATTTGAAGTTTCTGCAATTTTACCCCAAAATAAGGGGAATTTCTGTTTTTGGCCCCAAAATTAAGGGAATTTCTGCTTTTTGCCCCAAAATAAGGCAAATATCTGACTTTTTGCCCAGAAATAATTGAAATTTCTGCAATTTTGCCCCAAAATAATAGGAATTTCTGCCTTTTTGCCGAAAATAAGGGGAATTTCAGCATTTTACCTTCAAATAAGGGGAATTTCTGACTTTTTGCCACAAAATAAGCGGAATTTCTGCCCTATTGCCCTTAAATAAGGAAAATTTCTGCTTTTCTGCCCCAATTAACGGGAATTTCTGCCCTTTTGCCAGAAAGTAAAGGGAATTTCTGCCTTTATGCCCCAAAATAACGGGAATTTCAGCCTTTTTACCTCAAAATAAAAGGAATTTCTGCCTTTTTCCCCAAAATATGGGTAATTTTTGCCTTTTTGTTCCAAAATAAGGAAAATTTCTACAATTTTGTATCAAAATAAAAGAAATTTCTGTTTTTGCCTGAAAATAAAAGGAATTTCTGACTTTTTGCCCTGAAATAAATGAAATTCCTGCAATTATGCCGGAAAATAAGGGAAATTTGTGCCTTTTTGCCCCCAAATGAGGGGAATTTCTGCCTTTTTGCCCCAAAATATGGGGAATTTCAGGATTTTACCTCAAAATAAGGGGAATTTCAGCCTTTTTGCACCAAAATATGGGGAATTTCTGCCTTTTTGCCACAAAATAAGAAAAATTTCTGCAAGTCTGTAACAATATAAAAGAAATTTCTAAAATTTTGCCCCAAAATAAAGGAAATTTCTGATTTTTGCCCCAAAATAAAAAGAATTTCTCTATTTTTGCCCCAAAATAAAGGGAAATTCTGCCTTTTAGCCCCAAAATTAGGGGAGTTTCTGCAATTTTGCTCCAAAATACGAGAAATTTCTGCCTTTTTACCCGAAATTAAGTGGATTTTCTGCCTTTTTGCCCCCAAATAAGGGAAATTTCTGCAATTTTATCCCAAAATAAGGGAAATTTCTGCCTTTTTGCCCCAAAATAAGGGGAATTTCTGCCGTTTTGCCCTGAAATATGTAAAATTTCTGCAATTTTACCCCAAAGTAAGGTGAATTTCTGCCTTTTTGCCCCAAAATAATGGGAATTTCTGCCTTTTTGCCCCAAAATAAGAAAAATTTTTGCTTTTTTTCTCTGAAATAAGTGAAATTTCTGCAATTTTGCCCTAAAATAAGGAAAATTTCTGCAATTTTTCCCCATAATAAGGGAAATTTCTGCAATTTTGCCCCCAAATAAGGGGAATTTCTGTTTTTGTCCCCAAATAAGGGAAATTTGTGCATTTTTGCCCTAAAATAAGGGGATTTTCTGCATTTTTTGCCAAAAATAAGGGGAATTTCTGACATTTTGCAGCAAAATAAGTGAAATTTCTGCAGTTTTACCCCAAAATAAGGAAAATTTCTGCCTTTTTGCCCAAAAATTAGGGGAATTTCTGCAAGTTTGCTCCAAAATACAAAGAATTTCTTCCTTTTTACCCGAAAATAAAGGGAATGTATACCTTTTTGCCATAAAAAAGCAAATTTCTTCATTTTTGCCCCAAAATAAGGGGATTTTCCACCTTTTTGACTCAAAATAAGTGCAATTTCTGCCTTTTCCCCAAAATAAACGAAATTTCTGCCTTTTTGCCCCAATATAAGGGGAATTTCAGCCTTATTACCTCAAAGTAAGGGAAATTTCTGCCTTTTTGCCCCAAAATATGGGGAATTTCTGACTTTTTGCCCCAAAATAAGAAAAATTTCTGCAATTTTGTACCAAAATAAAAAAAATTTCTGCCTTTTTGCCCCCCCAAAAAAATTTCTGCCTTTTTTTCTCAAATACCTGAAATTTCTGCAATTTTGCCCCAAAATAAGGGAAATTTCTGCAATTTTGCCCCAATGTAAAGGAAATTTCTGCAATTTTGCCCCAAAATAAGGGGAATTTCTGACTGTTTGCTCCCGAAAAAGGAGATTTTCTGTCTTTTTGCCCCAAAATAAGGAGAATTTCTGCCTTTTTGCCCGAAAATTATGAGAATTTCTGCAATTTTGCTCCAAAATACAAAGAATTTCTGCCTTTTTGCCCGAAAATAAAGGGAATGTATACCTTTTTGCCATAAAAAAGCAAATTTCTTCATTTTTGCCCCAAAATAAGGGGAATTTCCACCTTTTTGACTCAAAATAAGTGCAATTTCTGCCTTTTCCCCAAAATAAACGAAATTTCTGCCTTTTTGCCCCAAAATAAGGGGAATTTCAGCCTTTTTTCCTCAAAATAAGGGGAATTTCTGCCTTTTTGCCCCAAAATATGGGGAATTTCTGACTTTTTGCCCCAAAATAAGAAAAATTTCTGCAATTTTGTACCAAAATAAAAAAAATTTCTGCCTTTTTGCCCCCCCAAATAAATTTCTGCCTTTTTTCCCTGAAATACGTGAAATTTCTGCAATTTTGCCCCAAAATAAGGGAAATTTATACAATTTTGCCCCAATGTAAAGGAAATTTCTGCAATTTTGCCCCAAAATAAGGGGAATTTCTGACTGTTTGCTCCCGAAAAAGGAGATTTTCTGTCTTTTTGCCCCATAATGAGAATTTCTGCCTTTTTGCCCAAAAATTATGAGAATTTCTGCAATTTTGCTTCAAAATACAGGGAATTTCTGTTTTTTAGCCCCAAAATAAAGGGAATTTCTGCATTTTACCTCAAATTGAGAATAATTTCTGCCTTTTGCCTCAAAATAAGGGGAATTTTCTGCCTTTTTGTTTCAAAATAAGATAAATTTCTTCAATTTTGTACCATAATAAAAGAAATTTCTGCTCTTTGCCCCAAAATAAAAGGAATGTCTGACTTTTTGCCCTGAAATAAATGAAATTTCTGCAATTTTGCCCGAAAATAAGGGAAATTTGTGCCTCTTTGCCCCAAAATAAGAAGAAGTTTTGCCTTTTGCCCCAAAATATGGGGAATTTCAGCATTTTACCTCAAAATAAGAATTTCAGCCTTTTTGCCCCAAAATAAGGAAAATTTCTGCAATTTTGCCCCAAAATAAGGGGAATTTCTTCCTTTTTGCCCCAAAATAAAGGATATTTCAGCCTTTTTACCTGAAAATAAGTGAAATTTCTGCAATTTTGCCCCAAATAAGGGAAATTTCTGCAATTTTGCCTCAAAATAAGGTAAATTCCTGCAATTTTGCCCCAAAATAAGTGGAATTTCTGAGTTTTGTCCCAAAATAAGGAGAATTTCTGTCTTTTTGCCCCAACATATAGGGAATTTCTGCCTTTTTGCCCAACAATTAGGGGAATTTCTTCATTTTTGCTTCAAAATAAGGGGAATTTCTGCCTTTTTGCCTCTAAAGAAGTGGAATTTTTGTATTTTCCTTCCAAAACAAAGGGAATTTCTGTGTTTTTTGCCCCAAAATAAGGAAAATTTCTGACTTATTACCCTGAAATAAGTGAAATGTTTGCAATTTTGCCCCAAAATAAGGGAAATTTCTGCCTTTTTGCCCCCAAATAAGGGGAATTTCAGCCTTTTTACCTCAAAATAAGGGGAATTTCTGCATTTTTGCCACAAAATATTAGGAATTTCTGCCTTTTTGCCCCAAAATAAGAAAAATTTCTGCCATTTTTACCTGAAATAAGTGAAATTTCTGCAATTGTGCCCCAAAATAAGTAAAATTTCTGCAATTTTGCCCCAAAATAAGGGACATTTCTGGAATTTTGCCCCAAAATAAGTGGAATTTCTGAGTTTTGCCCCAAAATAAGGAGAATTTCTGTCTTTTTGCCCCAACATATAGGGAATTTCTGCTTTTTTGCCCCACAATTAGGGGATTTTCTTCAATTCTGCTCCAAAATAGGGGGAATTTCTGCTTTTTTGCCCGAAAATAAGGGGAATGTATACCTTTTGCCACAAAAAAGAGAAATTTCTTCATTTTTGCCCCAAAATAAGAGGAATTTCTGCCTTCTTACCTCAAAATAAGTGAAATTTCTGCCTTTTTACCTAAAAATGAACGGAATTTCTGTCTTTTTGCCCCAAAATAAAAGGAATTTTTGAATTTTGCCCTGAAATAAGTGAAATTTCTGCAATTTTGCCCCAAAATAAGGGAAATTTCTGCCTTTTTGCCACAAAATAAAGGGAATTTCTGTATTTTTGCCCCAAAATAAGGGGAATTTCAGCATTTTACCTCATAATAAGGCAAATCTCTGCCTTTTTCCCCCAAAATATGGGGAATTTCTTCATTTTTGCCCCAAAATAAAAAAAATTTCTGCAATTTTGTACCAAAATAAAAGAAATTTCTGCCTTTTTCCCCAAAATAAGAGAAATTTCTGCACTTTTTCCCTGAAATAAGTGAAATTTCTGCAATTTTGCCCCAAAATAAGGGAAATTTCTGCAATTTTGCCCCAAAATAAAGAAAATTTCTGCAATTTTGTACCAAAATAAAAGAAATTTCTGCCTTTTTGCCCCAAAATAAGAGAAATTTCTGCACTTTTTCCCTGAAATAAGTGAAATTTCTGCAATTTTGCCCCAAAATAAGAGAAATGTCTGCAATTTTGCCCCAAAATAAAGAAAATTTCTGCAATTTTACCCCATAATAAGGGGAATTTCTGACTTTTTGCCCTGAAATAAGGAGAATTTCTGTCTTTTTGTTCCAAAATAATGTGAATTTCTGCATTTTCCTTCAAAATTAGGGAAATATGTGCAATTTTGCTTCAAAATACGGGGAAATCTGCCTTATTGCACAAAAATAAAGGGAATTTCTCCATTTTTGCACCAATATAAGGGGAATTTCTGAAATTTAGCTTTAAAATACGGGGAATTTCTGTGTTATTGTCCGAAATAAAGTGGAATTTCTGCCTTTTTGCCCTGAAATATTTGAAATTTCTGCAATTTTACCCCAAAATAAGGGGAATTTCTGTTTTTGGCCCCAAAATTAAGGGAATTTCTGCTTTTTGCCCCAAAATAAGGCAAATATCTGACTTTTTGCCCAGAAATAATTGAAATTTCTGCAATTTTGCCCCAAAATAATAGGAATTTCTGCCTTTTTGCCGAAAATAAGGGGAATTTCAGCATTTTACCTTCAAATAAGAGGAATTTCTGAATTTTTGCCACAAAATAAGGGGAATTTCTGCCCTATTGCCCTTAAATAAGGAAAATTTCTGCTTTTCTGCCCCAATTAACGGGAATTTCTGCCTTTTTGCCCCAAAGTAAAGGGAATTTCTGCCTTTTTGCCCCCCCAAAAAAATTTCTGCCTTTTTTCCCTGAAATACGTGAAATTTCTGCAATTTTGCCCCAAAATAAGGGAAATTTCTACAATTTTGCCCCAATGTAAAGGAAATTTCTGCAATTTTGCCCCAAAATAAGGGGAATTTCTGACTGTTTTCTTCCGAAAAAGGAGATTTTCTGTCTTTTTGCCCCATAATAAGGAGAATTTCTGCCTTTTTGCCTGAAAATTATGAGAATTTCTGCAATTTTGCTTCAAAATACAGGGAATTTCTGCCTTTTAGCCCGAAAATAAAGGGAATTTCTGCATTTTACCTCAAATTGAGAATAATTTCTGCGTTTTGCCTCAAAATAAGGGGAATTTTCTGCCTTTTTGTTTCAAAATAAGATAAATTTCTTCAATTTTGTACCATAATAAAAGAAATTTCTGCTCTTTGCCCCAAAATAAAAGGAATTTCTGACTTTTTGCCCTGAAATAAATGAAATTTCTGCAATTTTGCCCGAAAATAAGGGAAATTTGTGCCTCTTTGCCCCAAAATAAAAAGAAGTTTTGCCTTTTGCCCCAAAATATGGGGAATTTCAGCATTTTACCTCAAAATAAGAATTTCAGCCTTTTTGCCCCAAAATAAGGAAAATTTCTGCAATTTTGCCACAAAATAAGGGGAATTTCTTCCTTTTTGCCCCAAAATAAAGGATATTTCAGCCTTTTTACCTGAAAATAAGTGAAATTTCTGCAATTTTGCCCCAAATAGGGAAATTTCTGCAATTTTGCCTCAAAATAAGGTAAATTCCTGCAATTTTGCCCCAAAATAAGTTGAATTTCTGAGTTTTGTCCCAAAATAAGGAGAATTTCTGTCTTTTTGCCCCAACATATAAAGAATTTCTGCCTTTTTGCCCAACAATGAGGGGAATTTCTTCATTTTTGCTTCAAAATAAGGGGAATTTCTGCTTTTTTGCCTCTAAAGAAGTGGAATTTCTGTATTTTCCTTCCAAAACAAAGGGAATTTCTGTGTTTTTTGCCCCAAAATAAGGAAAATTTCTGATTTATTACCCTGAAATAAGTGAAATGTTTGCAATTTTGCCCCAAAATAAGGGAAATTTCTGCCTTTTTGCCCCCAAATAAGGGGAATTTCAGCCTTTTTACCTCAAAATAAGGGGAATTTCTGCATTTTTGCCACAAAATATTAGGAATTTCTGCCTTTTTGCCCCAAAATAAGAAAAATTTCTGCCATTTTTACCTGAAATAAGTGAAATTTCTGCAATTGTGCCCCAAAATAAGTAAAATTTCTGCAATTTTGCCCCCAAATAAGGGAAATTTCTGGAATTTTGCCCCAAAATAAGTGGAATTTCTGAGTTTTGCCCCAAAATAAGGAGAATTTCTGTCTTTTTGCCCCAACATATAGGGAATTTCTGCCTTTTTGCCCCACAATTAGGGGATTTTCTTCAATTCTGCTCCAAAATAGGGGGGATTTCTGCTTTTTTGCCCGAAAATAAGGGGAATGTATACCTTTTGCCACAAAAAAGAGAACTTTCTTCATTTTTGCCCCAAAATAAGAGGAATTTCTGCCTTCTTCCCTCAAAATAAGTGAAATTTCTGCCTTTTTACCTAAAAATGAACGGAATTTCTGTCTTTTTGCCCCAAAATAAAAGGAATTTTTGAATTTTGCCCTGAAATAAGTGAAATTTCTGCAATTTTGCCCCAAAATAAGGGAAATTTCTGCCTTTTTGCCACAAAATAAAGGGAATTTCTGTATTTTTGCCCCAAAATAAGGGGAATTTCAGCATTTTACCTCATAATAAGGCAAATCTCTGCCTTTTTCCCCCAAAATATGGGGAATTTCTTCATTTTTGCCCCAAAATAAAAAAAATTTCTGCAATTTTGTACCAAAATAAAAGAAATTTCTGCCTTTTTTCCCCAAAATAAGAGAAATTTCTGCACTTTTTCCCTGAAATAAGTGAAATTTCTGCAATTTTGCCCCAAAATAAGGGAAATTTCTGCAATTTTGCCCCAAAATAAAGAAAATTTCTGCAATTTTGTACCAAAATAAAAGAAATTTCTGCCTTTTTGCCCCAAAATAAGAGAAATTTCTGCACTTTTTCCCTGAAATATGTGAAATTTCTGCAATTTTGCCCCAAAATAAGAGAAATGTCTGCAATTTTGCCCCAAAATAAAGAAAATTTCTGCAATTTTACCCCATAATAAGGGGAATTTCTGACTTTTTGCCCTGAAATAAGGAGAATTTCTGTCTTTTTGTTCCAAAATAATGTGAATTTCTGCATTTTCCTTCAAAATTAGGGAAATATGTGCAATTTTGCTTCAAAATACGGGGAAATCTGCCTTATTGCACAAAAATAAAGGGAATTTCTCCATTTTTGCACCAATATAAGGGGAATTTCTGAAATTTAGCTTTAAAATACGGGGAATTTCTGCGTTATTGTTCGAAATAAAGTGGAATTTCTGCCTTTTTGCCTCAAAATAATGTAAATTCCTGCAATTTTGCCCCAAAATAAGTGGAATTTCTGAGTTTTGTCCCAAAATAAGGAGAATTTCTGTCTTTTTGCCCCAACATATAGGGAATTTCTGCCTTTTTGCCCAACAATTAGGGGAATTTCTTCATTTTTGCTTCACAATAAGGGGAATTTCTGCCTTTTTGCCTCTAAAGAAGTGGAATTTCTGTATTTTCCTTCCAAAACAAAGGGAATTTCTGTGTTTTTTGCCCCAAAATAAGGAAAATTTCTGACTTATTAGCCTGAAATAAGTGAAATGTTTGCAATTTTGCCCCAAAATAAGGGAAATTTCTGCCTTTTTGCCCCCAAATAAGGGGAATTTCAGCCTTTTTACCTCAAAATAAGGGGAATTTCTGCATTTTTGCCACAAAATATTAGGAATTTCTGCCTTTTTGCCCCAAAATAAGAAAAATTTCTGCCATTTTTACCTGAAATAAGTGAAATTTCTGCAATTGTGCCCCAAAATAAGTAAAATTTCTGCAATTTTGCCCCAAAATAAGGGAAATTTCTGGAATTTTGCCCCAAAATAAGTGGAATTTCTGAGTTTTGCCCCAAAATAAGGAGAATTTCTGTCTTTTTGCCCCACATATAGGGAATTTCTGCCTTTTTGCCCCACAATTAGGGGATTTTCTTCAATTCTGCTCCAAAATAAGGGGAATTTCTGCTTTTTTGCCCGAAAATAAGGGGAATGTATACCTTTTGCCACAAAAAAGAGAACTTTCTTCATTTTTGCCCCAAAATAAGAGGAATTTCTGCCTTCTTCCCTCAAAATAAGTGAAATTTCTGCCTTTTTACCTAAAAATGAACGGAATTTCTGTCTTTTTGCCCCAAAATAAAAGGAATTTTTGAATTTTGCCCTGAAATAAGTGAAATTTCTGCAATTTTGCCCCAAAATAAGGGAAATTTCTGCCTTTTTGCCACAAAATAAAGGGAATTTCTGTACTTTTGCCCCAAAATAAGGGGTATTTCAGCATTTTACCTCATAATAAGGCAAATCTCTGCCTTTTTGCCCCAAAATATGGGGAATTTCTTCATTTTTGCCCAAAAATAAATAAATTTTCTGCAAATTTGTACCAAAATAATTGAAATTTCTGCCTTTTTGCCCCAAAATAAGAGAAATTTCTGCACTTTTTCCCTGAAATAAGTGAAATTTCTGCAATTTTGCCCCAAAATAACAGAAATGTCTGCAATTTTGCCCCAAAATAAAGAAAATTTCTGCAATTTTACCCCATAATAAGGGGAATTTCTGACTTTTTGCCCTGAAATAAGGAGAATTTCTGTCTTTTTGTTCCAAAATAATGTGAATTTCTGCATTTTCCTTCAAAATTAGGGAAATATGTGCAATTTTGCTTCAAAATACGGGGAAATCTGCCTTATTGCACAAAAATAAAGGGAATTTCTCCATTTTTGCACCAATATAAAGGGGAATTTCTGAAATTTAGCTTTAAAATACAAGGAATTTCTGCGTTATTGTCCGAAATAAAGTGGAATTTCTGCCTTTTTGCCTCAAAATAAGGTAAATTCCTGCAATTTTGCCCCAAAATAAGTGGAATTTCTGAGTTTTGTCCCAAAATAAGGAGAATTTCTGTCTTTTTGCCCCAACATATAGGGAATTTCTGCCTTTTTGCCCAACAATTAGGGGAATTTCTTCATTTTTGCTTCACAATAAGGGGAATTTCTGCCTTTTTGCCTCTAAAGAAGTGGAATTTCTGTATTTTCCTTCCAAAACAAAGGGAATTTCTGTGTTTTTTGCCCCAAAATAAGGAAAATTTCTGACTTATTAGCCTGAAATAAGTGAAATGTTTGCAATTTTGCCCCAAAATAAGGGAAATTTCTGCCTTTTTGCCCCCAAATAAGGGGAATTTCAGCCTTTTTACCTCAAAATAAGGGGAATTTCTGCATTTTTGCCACAAAATATTAGGAATTTCTGCCTTTTTGCCCCAAAATAAGAAAAATTTCTGCCATTTTTACCTGAAATAAGTGAAATTTCTGCAATTGTGCCCCAAAATAAGTAAAATTTCTGCAATTTTGCCCCAAAATAAGGGAAATTTCTGGAATCTTGCCCCAAAATAAGTGGAATTTCTGAGTTTTGCCCCAAAATAAGGAGAATTTCTGTCTTTTTGCCCCAACATATAGGGAATTTCTGCCTTTTTGCCCCACAATTAGGGGATTTTCTTCAATTCTGCCCCAAAATAGGGGGAATTTCTGCTTTTTTGCCCGAAAATACGGGGAATGTATACCTTTTGCCACAAAAAAGAGAAATTTCTTCATTTTTGCCCCAAAATAAGAGGAATTTCTGCCTTCTTCACTCAAAATAAGTGAAATTTCTGCCTTTTTACCTAAAAATGAACGGAATTTCTGTCTTTTTGCCCCAAAATAAAAGGAATTTTTGAATTTTGCCCTGAAATAAGTGAAATTTCTGCAATTTTGCCCCAAAATAAGGGAAATTTCTGCCTTTTTGCCACAAAATGAAGGGAATTTCTGTATTTTTGCCCCAAAATAAGGGGAATTTCTGCCTTTTTACCTCAAAATAAGGGGAATTTCTGCATTTTTGCCACAAAATATTAGGAATTTCTGCCTTTTTGCCCCAAAATAAGAAAAATTTCTGCCTTTTTTTTATCTGAAATAAGTGAAATTTCTGCAATTTTGCCCCAAAATAAGTGAAATTTCTGCAATTTTGCCCCAAAATAAGGGAAATTTCTGGAATTTTGCCCCAAAATAAGTGGAATTTCTGAGTTTTGCCCCAAAATAAGGAGAATTTCTGTCTTTTTGCCCCAAAATATAGGGAATTTCTGCCTTTTTGCCCCACAATTAGGGGATTTTCTGCAATTGTGCTCCAAAAAACGGGATATTTCTGCTTTTTTGCCCGAAAATAAGGAGAATATATACCTTTTGCCACAAAAAAGGGAAATTTCTTCATTTTTGCCCCAAAATAAGAGGAATTTCTGCCTTCTTACCTCACAATAAGTGAAATTTCTGCCTTTTTACCCAAAAATAAACAAAATTTCTGTCTTTTTGCCCAAAAATAAAAGGAACTTTTGAATTTTGCCCTGAAATAAGTGAAATTTCTGCAATTTTGCCCCAAAATAAGGGAAATTTCTGCCTTTTGCCACAAAATAAAGGGAATTTCTGTATTTTTGCCCCAAAATAAAGGGAATTTCAGCATTTTACCTCATAATAAGGCGAATCTCTGCCTTTTTGCCCCAAAATATGGGGAATTTCTTCATTTTTGCCCCAAAATAAAGAAAATTTCTGCAATTTTGTACCAAAACAAAAGAAATTTCTGCCTTTTTGCCCCAAAATAAGAGAAATTTCTGCACTTTTTCCCTGAAATAAGTAAAATTTCTGCAATTTTGCCCCAAAATAAGGGAAATTTCTGCAATTTTGCCCCAAAATAAAGAAAATTTCTGCAATTTTGTACCAAAATAAAAAAAATTTCTGCCTTTTTGCCCCAAAATAAGAGAAATTTCTGCACTTTTTCCCTGAAATAAGTGAAATTTCTGCAATTTTGCCCCAAAATAAAGGAAATTTCTGCAATTTTGCCCCAAAATAAAGAAAATTTCTGCAATTTTACCCCAAAATAAGGGGAATTTCTGACTTTTTGCCCTGAAATAAGGAGAATTTCTGTCTTTTTGTTCCAAAATAATGTGAATTTCTGCATTTTCCTTCAAAATTAGGGAAATATGTGCAATTTTGCTTCAAAATACGGGGAAATCTGCCTTATTGCACAAAAATAAAGGGAATTTCTCCATTTTTGCACCAATATAAGGGGAATTTCTGAAATTTAGCTTTAAAATACGGGGAATTTCTGCGTTATTGTCCGAAATAAAGTGGAATTTCTGCCTTTTTGCCCTGAAATATTTGAAATTTCTGCAATTTTACCCCAAAATAAGGGGAATTTCTGTTTTTGGCCCCAAAATTAAGGGAATTTCTGCTTTTTGCCCCAAAATAAGGCAAATATCTGACTTTTTGCCCAGAAATAATTGAAATTTCTGCAATTTTGCCCCAAAATAATAGGAATTTCTGCCTTTTTGCCGAAAATAAGGGGAATTTCAGCATTTTACCTTCAAATAAGGGGAATTTCTGCCTTTTTGCCACAAAATAAGGGGAATTTCTGCCCTATTGCCCTTAAATAAGGAAAATTTCTGCTTTTCTGCCCCAATTAACGGGAATTTCTGCCCTTTTGCCAGAAAGTAAAGGGAATTTCTGCCTTTATGCGCCAAAATAACGGGAATTTCAGCCTTTTTACCTCAAAATAAAAGGAATTTCTGCCTTTTTCCCCAAAATATGGGTAATTTTTGCCTTTTTGTTCCAAAATAAGGAAAATTTCTACAATTTTGTATCAAAATAAAAGAAATTTCTGTTTTTGCCCGAAAATAAAAGGAATTTCTGACTTTTTGCCCTGAAATAAATGAAATTCCTGCAATTATGCCCGAAAATAAGGGAAATTTGTGCCTTTTTGCCCCCAAATGAGGGGAATTTCTGCCTTTTTGCCCCAAAATATGGGGAATTTCAGGATTTTACCTCAAATTGAGAATAATTTCTGCCTTTTGCCTCAAAATAAGGGGAATTTTCTGCCTTTTTGTTTCAAAATAAGATAAATTTCTTCAATTTTGTACCATAATAAAAGAAATTTCTGCTCTTTGCCCCAAAATAAAAGGAATTTCTGACTTTTTGCCCTGAAATAAATGAAATTTCTGCAATTTTGCCCGAAAATAAGAGAAATTTGTGCCTCTTTGCCCCAAAATAAGAAGAAGTTTTGCCTTTTGCCCCAAAATATGGGGAATTTCAGCATTTTACCTCAAAATAAGAATTTCAGCCTTTTTGCCCCAAAATAAGGAAAATTTCTGCAATTTTGCCCCAAAATAAGGGGAATTTCTTCCTTTTTGCCCCAAAATAAAGGATATTTCAGCCTTTTTACCTGAAAATAAGTGAAATTTCTGCAATTTTGCCCCAAATAAGGGAAATTTCTGCAATTTTGCCTCAAAATAAGGTAAATTCCTGCAATTTTGCCCCAAAATAAGTGGAATTTCTGAGTTTTGTCCCAAAATAAGGAGAATTTCTGTCTTTTTGCCCCAACATATAGGGAATTTCTGCCTTTTTGCCCAACAATTAGGGGAATTTCTTCATTTTTGCTTCAAAATAAGGGGAATTTCTGCCTTTTTGCCTCTAAAGAAGTGGAATTTCTGTATTTTCCTTCCAAAACAAAGGGAATTTCTGTGTTTTTTGCCCCAAAATAAGGAAAATTTCTGACTTATTACCCTGAAATAAGTGAAATGTTTGCAATTTTGCCCCAAAATAAGGGAAATTTCTGCCTTTTTGCCCCCAAATAAGGGGAATTTCAGCCTTTTTACCTCAAAATAAGGGGAATTTCTGCATTTTTGCCACAAAATATTAGGAATTTCTGCCTTTTTGCCCCAAAATAAGAAAAATTTCTGCCATTTTTACCTGAAATAAGTGAAATTTCTGCAATTGTGCCCCAAAATAAGTAAAATTTCTGCAATTTTGCCCCAAAATAAGGGAAATTTCTGGAATTTTGCCCCAAAATAAGTGGAATTTCTGAGTTTTGACCCAAAATAAGGAGAATTTCTGTCTTTTTGCCCCACATATAGGGAATTTCTGCCTTTTTGCCCCACAATTAGGGGATTTTCTTCAATTCTGCTCCAAAATAAGGGGAATTTCTGCTTTTTTGCCCGAAAATAAGGGGAATGTATACCTTTTGCCACAAAAAAGAGAACTTTCTTCATTTTTGCCCCAAAATAAGAGGAATTTCTGCCTTCTTCCCTCAAAATAAGTGAAATTTCTGCCTTTTTACCTAAAAATGAACGGAATTTCTGTCTTTTTGCCCCAAAATAAAAGGAATTTTTGAATTTTGCCCTGAAATAAGTGAAATTTCTGCAATTTTGCCCCAAAATAAGGGAAATTTCTGCCTTTTTGCCACAAAATAAAGGGAATTTCTGTACTTTTGCCCCAAAATAAGGGGTATTTCAGCATTTTACCTCATAATAAGGCAAATCTCTGCCTTTTTGCCCCAAAATATGGGGAATTTCTTCATTTTTGCCCAAAAATAAATAAATTTTCTGCAAATTTGTACCAAAATAATTGAAATTTCTGCCTTTTTGCCCCAAAATAAGAGAAATTTCTGCACTTTTTCCCTGAAATAAGTGAAATTTCTGCAATTTTGCCCCAAAATAACAGAAATGTCTGCAATTTTGCCCCAAAATAAAGAAAATTTCTGCAATTTTACCCCAAAATAAGGGGAATTTCTGACTTTTTGCCCTGAAATAAGGAGAATTTCTGTCTTTTTGTTCCAAAATAATGTGAATTTCTGCATTTTCCTTCAAAATTAGGGAAATATGTGCAATTTTGCTTCAAAATACGGGGAAATCTGCCTTATTGCACAAAAATAAAGGGAATTTCTCCATTTTTGCACCAATATAAAGGGGAATTTCTGAAATTTAGCTTTAAAATACAAGGAATTTCTGCGTTATTGTCCGAAATAAAGTGGAATTTCTGCCTTTTTGCCTCAAAATAAGGTAAATTCCTGCAATTTTGCCCCAAAATAAGTGGAATTTCTGAGTTTTGTCCCAAAATAAGGAGAATTTCTGTCTTTTTGCCCCAACATATAGGGAATTTCTGCCTTTTTGCCCAACAATTAGGGGAATTTCTTCATTTTTCTTCAAAATAAGGGGAATTTCTGCCTTTTTGCCTCTAAAGAAGTGGAATTTCTGTATTTTCCTTTCAAAACAAAGGGAATTTCTGTGTTTTTTGCCCCAAAATAAGGAAAATTTCTGACTTATTACCCTGAAATAAGTGAAATGTTTGCAATTTTGCCCCAAAATAAGGGAAATTTCTGCCTTTTTGCCCCCAAATAAGGGGAATTTCAGCCTTTTTACCTCAAAATAAGGGGAATTTCTGCATTTTTGCCACAAAATATTAGGAATTTCTGCCTTTTTGCCCCAAAATAAGAAAAATTTCTGCCATTTTTAACTGAAATAAGTGAAATTTCTGCAATTTTGCCCCAAAATAAGGGAAATTTCTGGAATTTTGCCCCAAAATAAGTGGAATTTCTGAGTTTTGCCCCAAAATAAGGAGAATTTCTGTCTTTTTGCCCCAACATATAGGGAATTTCTGCCTTTTTGCCCCACAATTAGGGGATTTTCTTCAATTCTGCCCCAAAATAGGGGGAATTTCTGCTTTTTTGCCCGAAAATAAGGGGAATGTATACCTTTTGCCACAAAAAAGAGAAATTTCTTCATTTTTGCCCCAAAATAAGAGGAATTTCTGCCTTCTTCCCTCAAAATAAGTGAAATTTCTGCCTTTTTACCTAAAAATGAACGGAATTTCTATCTTTTTGCCCCAAAATAAAAGGAATTTTTGAATTTTGCCCTAAAATAAGTGAAATTTCTGCAATTTTGCCCCAAAATAAGGGAAATTTCTGCCTTTTTGCCACAAAATAAAGGGAATTTCTGTATTTTTGCCCCAAAATAAGGGGAATTTCAGCCTTTTTACCTCAAAATAAGGGGAATTTCTGCATTTTTGCCACAAAATATTAGGAATTTCTGCCTTTTTGCCCCAAAATAAGAAAAATTTCTGCCTTTTTTTTATCTGAAATAAGTGAAATTTCTGCAATTTTGCCCCAAAATAAGTGAAATTTCTGCAATTTTGCCCCAAAATAAGGGAAATTTCTGGAATTTTGCCCCAAAATAAGTGGAATTTCTGAGTTTTGCCCCAAAATAAGGAGAATTTCTGTCTTTTTGCCCCAACATATAGGGAATTTCTGCCTTTTTGCCCCACAATTAGGGGATTTTCTGCAATTGTGCTCCAAAACGGGATATTTCTGCTTTTTTGCCCGAAAATGAGGAGAATATATACCTTTTGCCACAAAAAAGGGAAATTTCTTCATTTTTGCCCCAAAATAAGAGGAATTTCTGCCTTCTTACCTCACAATAAGTGAAATTTCTGCCTTTTTACCCCAAAATAAACAAAATTTCTGACTTTTTGCCCAAAAATAAAAGGAACTTTTGAATTTTGCCCTGAAATAAGTGAAATTTCTGCAATTTTGCCCCAAAATAAGGGAAATTTCTGCCTTTTTGCCACAAAATAAAGGGAATTTCTGTATTTTTGCCCCAAAATAAGGGGAATTTCAGCATTTTACCTCATAATAAGGCGAATCTCTGCCTTTTTGCCCCAAAATATGGGGAATTTCTTCATTTTTGCCCCAAAATAAAGAAAATTTCTGCAATTTTGTACCAAAATAAAAGAAATTTCTGCCTTTTTGCCCCAAAATAAGAGAAATTTCTGCACTTTTTCCCTGAAATAAGTGAAATTTCTGCAATTTTGCCCCAAAATAAGGGAAATTTCTGCAATTTTGCCCCAAAATAAAGAAAATTTCTGCAATTTTGTACCAAAATAAAAGAAATTTCTGCCTTTTTGCCCCAAAATAAGAGAAATTTCTGCACTTTTTCCCTGAAATAAGTGAAATTTCTGCAATTTTGCCCCAAAATAAGGGAAATTTCTGCAATTTTGCCCCAAAATAAAGAAAATTTCTGCAATTTTACCCCAAAATAAGGGGAATTTCTGACTTTTTGCCCTGAAATAAGGAGAATTTCTGTCTTTTTGTTCCAAAATAATGTGAATTTCTGCATTTTCCTTCAAAATAAGGGAAATATGTGCAATTTTGCTTCAAAATACGGGGAAATCTGCCTTATTGCACAAAAATAAAGGGAATTTCTCCATTTTTGCACCAATATAAGGGGAATTTCTGAAATTTAGCTTTAAAATACGGGGAATTTCTGCGTTATTGTCCGTAATAAAGTGGAATTTCTGCCTTTTTGCCCAGAAATATTTGAAATTTCTGCAATTTTACCCCAAAATAAGGGGAATTTCTGTTTTTGGTTCCAAAATTAAGGGAATTTCTGCTTTTTGCCCCAAAATAAGGCAAATATCTGACTTTTTGCCCAGAAATAATTGAAATTTCTGCAATTTTGCCCCAAAATAATAGGAATTTCTGCCTTTTTGCCGAAAATAAGGGGAATTTCAGCATTTTACCTTCAAATAAGGGGAATTTCTGCCTTTTTGCCACAAAATAAGGGGAATTTCTGCCCTATTGCCCTTAAATAAGGAAAATTTCTGCTTTTCTGCCCCTATTAACGGGAATTTCTGCCCTTTTGCCAGAAAGTAAAGGGAATTTCTGCCTTTATGCCCCAAAATAACGGGAATTTCAGCCTTTTTACCTCAAAATAAAAGGAATTTCTGCCTTTTTCCCCAAAATATGGGTAACTTTTGCCTTTTTGTTCCAAAATAAGGAAAATTTCTACAATTTTGTATCAAAAGAAAAGAAATTTCTGTTTTTGCCCGAAAATAAAAGGAATTTCTGACTTTTTGCCCTGAAATAAATGAAATTCCTGCAATTATGCCCGAAAATAAGGGAAATTTGTGCCTTTTTGCCCCCAAATGAGGGGAATTTCTGCCTTTTTGCCCCAAAATATGGGGAATTTCAGGATTTTACCTCAAAATAAGGGGAATTTCAGCCTTTTTGCACCAAAATATGGGGAATTTCTGCCTTTTTGCCACAAAATAAGAAAAATTTCTGCAAGTCTGTAACAATATAAAAGAAATTTCTAAAATTTTGCCCCAAAATAAAAGAAATTTCTGATTTTTGCCCCAAAATAAAAAGAATTTCTCTATTTTTGCCACAAAATAAAGGGAAATTCTGCCTTTTAGCCCCAAAATTAGGGGAGTTTCTGCAATTTTGCTCCAAAATACAAGAAATTTCTGCCTTTTTACCCGAAATTAAGTGGATTTTCTGCCTTTTTGCCCCCAAATAAGGGAAATTTCTGCAATTTTATCCCAAAATAAGGAAAATTTCTGCCTTTTTGCCCCAAAATAAGGGGAATTTCTGCAGTTTTGCCCTGAAATATGTGAAATTTCTGCAATTTTAACCCAAAATAAGGTGAATTTCTGCCTTTTTGCCCCAAAATAATGGGAATTTCTGCCTTTTTGCCCCAAAATAAGAAAAATTTTTGCTTTTTTTCTCTGAAATAAGTGAAATTTCTGCAATTTTGCCCTAAAATAAGGGAAATTTCTGCAATTTTTCCCCATAATAAGGGAAATTTCTGCAATTTTGCCCCAAAATAAGGGGAATTTCTGTTTTTGTCCCCAAATAAGGGAAATTTCTGCAATTTTGCCCTAAAATAAGGGGATTTTCTGCATTTTTTGCCAAAAATAAGGGGAATTTCTGACATTTTGCCGCAAAATAAATGAAATTTCTGCAGTTTTACCCCAAAATAAGGAAAATTTCTGCCTTTTTGCCCAAAAATTAGGGGAATTTCTGCAATTTTGCTCCAAAATACAAAGAATTTCTGCCTTTTTGCCCGAAAATAAAGGGAATGTATATCTTTTTGCCATAAAAAAGCAAATTTCTTCATTTTTGCCCCAAAATAAGGGGATTTTCCACCTTTTTGACTCAAAATAAGTGCAATTTCTGCCTTTTCCCCAAAATAAACGAAATTTCTGCCTTTTTGCCCCAAAATAAGGGGAATTTCAGCCTTATTACCTCAAAATAAGGGGAATTTCTGCCTTTTTGCCCCAAAATATGGGGAATTTCTGACTTTTTGCCCCAAAATAAGAAAAATTTCTGCAATTTTGTACCAAAATAAAAAAAATTCTGCCTTTTTGCCCCCCCAAAAAAATTTCTGCCTTTTTTTTCTCAAATACCTGAAATTTCTGCAATTTTGCCCCAAAATAAGGGAAAATTCTGCAATTTTGCCCCAATGTAAAGGAAATTTCTGCAATTTTGCCCCAAAATAAGGGGAATTTCTGACTGTTTGCTCCCGAAAAAGGAGATTTTCTCTCTTTTTGCCCCAAAATAAGGAGAATTTCTGCCTTTTTGCCCGAAAATTAAGAGAATTTCTGAAATTTTGCTTCAAAATACAGGGAATTTCTGCCTTTTAGCCCCAAAATAAAGGGAATTTCTGCATTTTACCTCAAATTGAGAATAATTTCTGCCTTTTGCCTCAAAATAAGGGGAATTTTCTGCCTTTTTGTTTCAAAATAAGATAAATTTCTTCAATTTTGTACCATAATAAAAGAAATTTCTGCTCTTTGCCCCAAAATAAAAGGAATTTCTGACTTTTTGCCCTGAAATAAATGAAATTTCTGCAATTTTGCCCGAAAATAAGAGAAATTTGTGCCTCTTTGCCCCAAAATAAGAAGTTTTGCCTTTTGCCCCAAAATATGGGGAATTTCAGCATTTTACCTCAAAATAAGAATTTCAGCCTTTTTGCCCCAAAATAAGGAAAATTTCTGCAATTTTGCCCCAAAATAAGGGGAATTTCTTCCTTTTTGCCCCAAAATAAAGGATATTTCAGCCTTTTTACCTGAAAATAAGTGAAATTTCTGCAATTTTGCCCCAAATAAGGGAAATTTCTGCAATTTTGCCTCAAAATAAGGTAAATTCCTGCAATTTTGCCCCAAAATAAGTGGAATTTCTGAGTTTTGTCCCAAAATAAGGAGAATTTCTGTCTTTTTGCCCCAACATATAGGGAATTTCTGCCTTTTTGCCCAACAATTAGGGGAATTTCTTCATTTTTGCTTCAAAATAATAGGAATTTCTGCATTTTTGCCTCTAAAGAAGTGGAATTTCTGTATTTTCCTTCCAAAACAAAGGGAATTTCTGTGTTTTTTGCCCCAAAATAAGGAAAATTTCTGACTTATTACCCTGAAATAAGTGAAATGTTTGCAATTTTGCCCCAAAATAAGGGAAATTTCTGCCTTTTTGCCCCCAAATAAGGGGAATTTCAGCCTTTTTACCTCAAAATAAGGGGAATTTCTGCATTTTTGCCACAAAATATTAGGAATTTCTGCCTTTTTGCCCCAAAATAAGAAAAATTTCTGCCATTTTTACCTGAAATAAGTGAAATTTCTGCAATTGTGCCCCAAAATAAGTAAAATTTCTGCAATTTTGCCCCAAAATAAGGGAAATTTCTGGAATTTTGCCCCAAAATAAGTGGAATTTCTGAGTTTTGCCCCAAAATAAGGAGAATTTCTGTCTTTTTGCCCCAACATATAGGGAATTTCTGCCTTTTTGTCCCACAATTAGGGGATTTTATTCAATTCTGCTCCAAAATAGGGGGAATTTCTGCTTTTTTGCCCGAAAATAAGGGGAATGTATACCTTTTGCCACAAAAAAGAGAAATTTCTTCATTTTTGCCCCAAAATAAGAGGAATTTCTGCCTTCTTCCCTCAAAATAAGTGAAATTTCTGCCTTTTTACCTAAAAATGAACGGAATTTCTTTATTTTTGCCCCAAAATAAAAGGAATTTTTGAATTTTGCCCTGAAATAAGTGAAATTTCTGCAATTTTTCCCCAAAATAAACGAAATTTCTGCCTTTTTGCCACAAAATGAAGGGAATTTCTGTATTTTTGCCCCAATATAAGGGGAATTTCAGCATTTTACCTCATAATAAGGCAAATCTCTGCCTTTTTGCCCCAAAATATGGGGATTTTCTTCATTTTTGCCTCAAAATAAAGAAAATTTCTGCAATTTTGTACCAAAATAAAAGAAATTTCTGCCTTTTTGCCCCAAAATAAGAGAAATTTCTGCACTTTTTCCCTGAAATAAGTGAAATTTCTGCAATTTTGCTCCAAAATAAGGGAAATTTCTGCAATATTGCCCCAAAATAAAGAAAATTTCTGCAATTTTGTACCAAAATAAAAGAAATTTCTGCCTTTTTGCCCCAAAATAAGAGAAATTTCTGCACTTTTGCCCCAAAATAATAGGAATTTCTGCCTTTTTGCCGAAAATAAGGGGAATTTCAGCATTTTACCTTCAAATAAGGGGAATTTCTGCCTTTTTGCCACAAAATAAGGGGAATTTCTGCCCTATTGCCCTTAAATAAGGAAATTTTCTGCTTTTCTGCCCCAATTAACGGGAATTTCTGCCTTTTTGCCACAAAGTAAAGGGAATTTCTGCCTTTTTGCCCCAAAATAACGGGAATTTCAGCCTTTTTACCTCAAAATAAGGGGAATTTCTGCCTTTTTCCCCAAAATATGGGTAATTTTTGCCTTTTTGTTCCAAAATAAGGAAAATTTCTACAATTTTGTATCAAAAGAAAAGAAATTTCTGTTTTTGCCCGAAAATAAAAGGAATTTCTGACTTTTTGCCCTGAAATAAATGAAATTCCTGCAATTATGCCCGAAAAAAAGGGAAATTTGTGCCTTTTTGCCCCCAAATGAGGGGAATTTCTGCCTTTTTGCCCCAAAATATGGGGAATTTCAGGATTTTACCTCAAAATAAGGGGAATTTCAGCCTTTTGGCACCAAAATATGGGGAATTTCTGCCTTTTTGCCACAAAATAAGAAAAATTTCTGCAAGTCTGTAACAATATAAAAGAAATTTCTAAAATTTTGCCCCAAAATAAAGGAAATTTCTGATTTTTGCCCCAAAATAAAAAGAATTTCTCTATTTTTGCCACAAAATAAAGGGAAATTCTGCCTTTTAGCCCCAAAATTAGGGGAGTTTCTGCAATTTTGCTCCAAAATACGAGAAATTTCTGCCTTTTAACTGAATTTAAGTGGATTTTCTGCATTTTTGCCCCCAAATAAGGGAAATTTCTGCAATTTTATCCGAAAATAAGGGAAATTTCTGCCTTTTTGCCCCAAAATAAGGGGAATTTCTGCCGTTTTGCCCTGAAATATGTAAAATTTCTTCAATTTTACCCCAAAATAATGGGAATTTCTGCATTTTTGCCCCAAAATAAGAAAAATTTT
Organism: Micromys minutus; assembly: GCF_963924665.1. Taxonomy (NCBI): domain Eukaryota; kingdom Metazoa; phylum Chordata; class Mammalia; order Rodentia; family Muridae; genus Micromys; species Micromys minutus. The sequence goes on from NW_027667981.1 coordinate 101,383, forward strand.
TGCTTTTTTTCTCTGAAATAAGTGAAATTTCTGCAATTTTGCCCTAAAATAAAGGAAATTTCTGCAATTTTTCCCCATAATAAGGGAAATTTCTGCAATTTTGCCCCAAAATAAGGGGAATTTCTGTTTTTGTCCCCAAATAAGGGAAATTTCTACAATTTTGCCCTAAAATAAGGGGATTTTCTGCATTTTTGCCAAAACTAAGGGGAATTTCTGACATTTTGCCGCAAAATAAGTGAAATTTCTGCAGTTTTACCCCAAAATAAGGAAAATTTCTGCCTTTTTGCCCAAAAATTAGGGGAATTTCTGCAATTTTGCTCCAAAATACAAAGAATTTCTTCCTTTTTGCCCGAAAATAAAGGGAATGTATACCTTTTTGCCATAAAAAAGCAAATTTCTTCATTTTTGACCCAAAATAAGGGGATTTTCCAACTTTTTGACTCAAAATAAGTGCAATTTCTGCCTTTTCCCCAAAATAAACGAAATTTCTGCCTTTTTGCCCCAAAATAAGGGGAATTTCAGCCTTATTACCTCAAATAAGGGGAATTTCTGCATTTTTGCCCCAAAATATGGGGAATTTCTGACTTTTTGCCCCAAAATAAGAAAAATTTCTGCAATTTTGTACCAAAATAAAAAAAATTTCTGCCTTTTTGCCCCCCCAAAAAAATTTCTGCCTTTTTTTTCTCAAATACCTGAAATTTCTGCAATTTTGCCCCAAAATAAGGGAAATTTTTGCAATTTTGCCCCAATGTAAAGGAAATTTCTGCAATTTTGCTCCAAAATAAGGGGAATTTCTGACTGTTTGCTCCCGAAAAAGGAGATTTTCTGTCTTTTTGCCCCAAAATAAGGAGAATTTCTGCCTTTTTGCCCGAAAATTTAGAGAATTTCTGCAATTTTGCTTCAAAATACAGGGAATTTCTGCCTTTTAGCCCCAAAATAAAGGGAATTTCTGCATTTTACCTCAAATTGAGAATAATTTCTGCCTTTTGCCTCAAAATAAGGGGAATTTTCTGCCTTTTTGTTTCAAAATAAGATAAATTTCTTCAATTTTGTACCATAATAAAAGAAATTTCTGCTCTTTGCCCCAAAATAAAAGGAATTTCTGACTTTTTGCCCTGAAATAAATGAAATTTCTGCAATTTTGCCCGAAAATAAGAGAAATTTGTGCCTCTTTGCCCCAAAATAAGAAGAAGTTTTGCCTTTTGCCCCAAAATATGGGGAATTTCAGCATTTTACCTCAAAATAAGAATTTCAGCCTTTTTGCCCCAAAATAAGGAAAATTTCTGCAATTTTGCCCCAAAATAAGGGGAATTTCTTCCTTTTTGCCCCAAAATAAAGGATATTTCAGCCTTTTTACCTGAAAATAAGTGAAATTTCTGCAATTTTGCCCCAAATAAGGGAAATTTCTGCAATTTTGCCTCAAAATAAGGTAAATTCCTGCAATTTTGCCCCAAAATAAGTGGAATTTCTGAGTTTTGTCCCAAAATAAGGAGAATTTCTGTCTTTTTGCCCCAACATATAGGGAATTTCTGCCTTTTTGCCCAACAATTAGGGGAATTTCTTCATTTTTGCTTCAAAATAAGGGGAATTTCTGCCTTTTTGCCTCTAAAGAAGTGGAATTTTTGTATTTTCCTTCCAAAACAAAGGGAATTTCTGTGTTTTTTGCCCCAAAATAAGGAAAATTTCTGACTTATTACCCTGAAATAAGTGAAATGTTTGCAATTTTGCCCCAAAATAAGGGAAATTTCTGCCTTTTTGCCCCCAAATAAGGGGAATTTCAGCCTTTTTACCTCAAAATAAGGGGAATTTCTGCATTTTTGCCACAAAATATTAGGAATTTCTGCCTTTTTGCCCCAAAATAAGAAAAATTTCTGCCATTTTTACCTGAAATAAGTGAAATTTCTGCAATTGTGCCCCAAAATAAGTAAAATTTCTGCAATTTTGCCCCAAAATAAGGGAAATTTCTGGAATTTTGCCCCAAAATAAGTGGAATTTCTGAGTTTTGCCCCAAAATAAGGAGAATTTCTGTCTATTTGCCCCAACATATAGGGAATTTCTGCCTTTTTGTCCCACAATTAGGGGATTTTCTTCAATTCTGCTCCAAAATAGGGGGAATTTCTGCTTTTTTGCCCGAAAATAAGGGGAATGTATACCTTTTGCCACAAAAAAGAGAAATTTCTTCATTTTTGCCCCAAAATAGGAGGAATTTCTGCCTTCTTCCCTCAAAATAAGTGAAATTTCTGCCTTTTTACCTAAAAATGAACGGAATTTCTTTCTTTTTGCCCCAAAGTAAGAGAAATTTCTGCACTTTTTCCCTGAAATAAGTGAAATTTCTGCAATTTTGCCCCAAAATAAGGGAAATTTCTGCAATTTTGCCCAAAAATAAAGAAAATTTCTGCAATTTTGTACCAAAATAAAAGAAATTTCTGCCTTTTTGCCCCAAAATAAGAGAAATTTCTGCACTTTTGCCCCAAAATAATAGGAATTTCTGCCTTTTTGCCGAAAATAAGGGGAATTTCAGCATTTTACCTTCAAATAAGGGGAATTTCTGCCTTTTTGCCACAAAATAAGGGGAATTTCTGCCCTATTGCCCTTAAATAAGGAAAATTTCTGCTTTTCTGCCCCAATTAACGGGAATTTCTGCCTTTTTGCCACAAAGTAAAGGGAATTTCTGCCTTTTTGCCCCAAAATAACGGGAATTTCAGCCTTTTTACCTCAAAATAAGGGGAATTTCCGCCTTTTCCCCCAAAATATGGGTAATTTTTGCCTTTTTGTTCCAAAATAAGGAAAATTTCTACAATTTTGTATCAAAAGAAAAGAAATTTCTGTTTTTGCCCGAAAATAAAAGGAATTTCTGACTTTTTGCCCTGAAATAAATGAAATTCCTGCAATTATGCCCGAAAAAAAGGGAAATTTGTGCCTTTTTGCCCCCAAATGAGGGGAATTTCTGCCTTTTTGCCCCAAAATATGGGGAATTTCAGGATTTTACCTCAAAATAAGGGGAATTTCAGCCTTTTTGCACCAAAATATGAAGAATTTCTGCCTTTTTGCCACAAAATAAGAAAAATTTCTGCAAGTCTGTAACAATATAAAAGAAATTTCTAAAATTTTGCCCCAAAATAAAGGAAATTTCTGATTTTTGCCCCAAAATAAAAAGAATTTCTCTATTTTTGCCACAAAATAAAGGGAAATTCTGCCTTTTAGCCCCAAAATTAGGGGAGTTTCTGCAATTTTGCTCCAAAATACAAGAAATTTCTGCCTTTTTACCCGAAATTAAGTGGATTTTCTGCCTTTTTGCCCCCAAATAAGGGAAATTTCTGCAATTTTATCCCAAAATAAGGGAAATTTCTGCCTTTTTGCCCCAAAATAAGGGGAATTTCTGCCGTTTTGCCCTGAAATATGTGAAATTTCTGCAATTTTACCCCAAAATAAGGTGAATTTCTGCATTTTTGCCCCAAAATAATGGGAATTTCTGCCTTTTTGCCCCAAAATAAGAAAAATTTTTGCTTTTTTTCTCTGAAATAAGTGAAATTTCTGCAATTTTGCCCTAAAATAAGGGAAATTTCTGCAATTTTTCCCCATAATAAGGGAAATTTCTGCAATTTTGCCCCAAAATAAGGGGAATTTCTGTTTTTGTCCCCAAATAAGGGAAATTTCTGCAATTTTGCCCTAAAATAAGGGGATTTTCTGCATTTTTTGCCAAAAATAAGGGGAATTTCTGACATTTTGCCGCAAAATAAGTGAAATATCTGCAGTTATACCCCAAAATAAGGAAAATTTCTGCCTTTTTGCCCAAAAATTAGGGGAATTTCTGCAATTTTGCTCCAAAATACAAAGAATTTCTGCCTTTTTGCCCGAAAATAAAGGGAATGTATACCTTTTTGCCATAAAAAAGCAAATTTCTTCATTTTTGCCCCAAAATAAGGGGATTTTCCACCTTTTTGACTCAAAATAAGTGCAATTTCTGCCTTTTCCCCAAAATAAACGAAATTTCTGCCTTTTTGCCCCAAAATAAGGGGAATTTCAGCCTTATTACCTCACAATAAGGGGAATTTCTGCCTTTTTGCTCCAAAATATGGGGAATTTCTGACTTTTTGCCCCAAAATAAGAAAAATTTCTGCAATTTTGTACCAAAATAAAAAAAAAATTCTGCCTTTTTGCCCCCCCAAAAAAATTTCTGCCTTTTTTTTCTCAAATACCTGAAATTTCTGCAATTTTGCCCCAAAATAAGGGAAAATTCTGCAATTTTGCCCCAATGTAAAGGAAATTTCTGCAATTTTGCCCCAAAATAAGGGGAATTTCTGACTGTTTGCTCCCGACAAAGGAGATTTTCTGTCTTTTTGCCCCAAAATAAGGAGAATTTCTGCCTTTTTGCCCGAAAATTAAGAGAATTTCTGCAATTTTGCTTCAAAATACAGGGAATTTCTGCCTTTTAGCCCCAAAATAAAGGGAATTTCCGCATTTTACCTCAAATTGAGAATAATTTCTGCCTTTTGCCTCAAAATAAGGGGAATTTTCTGCCTTTTTGTTTCAAAATAAGATAAATTTCTTCAATTTTGTACCATAATAAAAGAAATTTCTGCTCTTTGCCCCAAAATAAAAGGAATTTCTGACTTTTTGCCCTGAAATAAATGAAATTTCTGCAATTTTGCCTGAAAATAAGAGAAATTTGTGCCTCTTTGCCCCAAAATAAGAAGAAGTTTTGCCTTTTGCCCCAAAATATGGGGAATTTCAGCACTTTACCTCAAAATAAGAATTTCAGCCTTTTTGCCCCAAAATAAGGAAAATTTCTGCAATTTTGCCCCAAAATAAGGGGAATTTCTTCCTTTTTGCCCCAAAATAAAGGATATTTCAGCCTTTTTACCTGAAAATAAGTGAAATTTCTGCAATTTTGCCCCAAATAAGGAAAATTTCTGCAATTTTGCCTCAAAATAAGGTAAATTCCTGCAATTTTGCCCCAAAATAAGTGGAATTTCTGAGTTTTGTCCCAAAATAAGGAGAATTTCTGTCTTTTTGCCCCAACATATAGGGAATTTCTGCCTTTTTGCCCAACAATTAGGGGAATTTCTTCATTTTTGCTTCAAAATAAGGGGAATTTCTGCCTTTTTGCCTCTAAAGAAGTGGAATTTCTGTATTTTCCTTCCAAAACAAAGGGAATTTCTGTGTTTTTTGCCCCAAAATAAGGAAAATTTCTGACTTAATACCCTGAAATAAGTGAAATGTTTGCAATTTTGCCCCAAAATAAGGGAAATTTCTACCTTTTTGCCCCCAAATAAGGGGAATTTCAGCCTTTTTACCTCAAAATAAGGGGAATTTCTGCATTTTTGCCACAAAATATTAGGAATTTCTGCCTTTTTGCCCCAAAATAAGAAAAATTTCTGCCATTTTGACCTGAAATAAGTGAAATTTCTGCAATTGTGCCCCAAAATAAGTAAAATTTCTGGAATTTTGCCCCAAAATAAGTGGAATTTCTGAGTTTTGCCCCAAAATAAGGAGAATTTCTGTCTTTTTGCCCCATCATATAGGGAATTTCTGCCTTTTTGCCCCACAATTAGGGGATTTTCTGCAATTGTGCTCCAAAAAACGGGATATTTCTGCTTTTTTGCCCGAAAATAAGGGGAATATATACCTTTTGCCACAAAAAAGGGAAATTTCTTCATTTTTGCCCCCAAAGAAGAGGAATTTCTGCCTTCTTACCTCAAAATAAGTGAAATTTCTGCCTTTTTACCCAAAAATAAACGGAATTTCTGACTTTTAGCCCCAAAATAAAAGGAATTTTTGAATTTTGCCCTGAAATAAGTGAAATTTCTGCAATTTTGCCCCAAAATAAGGGAAATTTCTGCCTTATTGGCCCCAAATAATGGGAATTTCAGCCTTTTTACCTCAAAATAAGGGGAATTTCTGCATTTTTGCCACAAAATATTAGGAATTTCTGCCTTTTTGCCCCAAAATAAGAAAAATTTCTGCCTTTTTTTTATCTGAAATAAGTGAAATTTCTGCAATTTTGCCCCAAAATAAGTGAAATTTCTGCAAATTTGCCCCAAAATAAGGGAAATTTCTGAAATTTTGCCCCAAAATAAGTGGAATTTCTGAGTTTTGCCCCCAAAGAAGGAGAATTTCTGTCTTTTTGCCCCAACATATAGGGAATTTCTGCCTTTTTGCCCCACAATTAGGGGATTTTCTTCAATTCTGCTCCAAAAAACGGGATATTTCTGCTTTTTTGCCCGAAAATAAGGAGAATATATACCTTTTGCCACAAAAAAAGAGAAATTTCTTCATTTTTGCACCAAAATAAGAAAAATTTCTGCCTTTTTACCTCACAATAAGTAAAATTTCTGCCTTTTTACCCAAAAATAAACAAAATTTCTGTCTTTTTGCCCAAAAATAAAAGGAATTTTTGAATTTTGCCCTGAAATAAGTGAAATTTCTGCAATTTTGCCCCAAAATAAGGGAAATTTCTGCCTTTTTGCCACAAAATAAAGGGAATTTCTGTATTTTTGCCCCAAAACAAGGGGAATTTCAGCATTTTACCTCATAATAAGGCAAATCTCTGCCTTTTTGCCCCAAAATATGGGGAATTTCTTCATTTTTGCCCCAAAATAAAAAAAATTTCTGCAATTTTGTACCAAAATAAAAGAAATTTCTGCCTTTTTGCCCCAAAATAAGAGAAATTTCTGCACTTTTTCCCTGAAATAAGTGAAATTTCTGCAATTTTGCCCCAAAATAAGGGAAATTTCTGCAATTTTGCCCCAAAATAAAGAAAATTTCTGCAATTTTGTACCAAAATAAAAGAAATTTCTGCCTTTTTGCCCCAAAATAAGAGAAATTTCTGCACTTTTTCCCTGAAATAAGTGAAATTTCTGCAATTTTGCCCCAAAATAAGAGAAATTTCTGCAATTTTGCCCCAAAATAAAGAAAATTTCTGCAATTTTACCCCAAAATAAGGGGAATTTCTGACTTTTTGCCCTGAAATAAGGAGAATTTCTGTCTTTTTGTTCCAAAATAATGTGAATTTCTGCATTTTCCTTCAAAATTAGGGAAATATGTGCAATTTTGCTTCAAAATACGGGGAAATCTGCCTTATTGCACAAAAATAAAGGGAATTTCTCCATTTTTGCACCAATATAAGGGGAATTTCTGAAATTTAGCTTTAAAATACAAGGAATTTCTGCGTTATTGTCCGAAATAAAGTGGAATCTCTGCCTTTTTGCCCTGAAATATTTGAAATTTCTGCAATTTTACCCCAAAATAAGGGGAATTTCTGTGTTTGGCCCCAAAATTAAGGGAATTTCTGCTTTTTGCCCCAAAATAAGGCAAATATCTGACTTTTTGCCCAGAAATAATTGAAATTTCTGCAATTTTGCCCCAAAATAATAGGAATTTCTGCCTTTTTGCCGAAAATAAGGGGAATTTCAGCATTTTACCTTCAAATAAGGGGAATTTCTGCCTTTTTGCTATAAAATAAGAGGAATTTCTGCCCTATTACCCTTAAATAAGGAAAATTTCTGCTTCTCTGCCCCTATTAACGGGAATTTCTGCCCTTTTGCCACAAAGTAAAGGGAATTTCTGCCTTTATGCCCCAAAATAACGGGAATTTCAGCCTTTTTACCTCAAAATAAAAGGAATTTCTGCCTTTTTCCCCAAAATATGGGTAATTTTTGCCTTTTTGTTCCAAAATAAGGAAAATTTCTACAATTTTGTATCAAAAGAAAAGAAATTTCTGTTTTTGCCCGAAAATAAAAGGAATTTCTGACTTTTTGCCCTGAAATAAATGAAATTCCTGCAATTATGCCCGAAAATAAGGGAAATTTGTGCCTTTTTGCCCCCAAATGAGGGGAATTTCTGCCTTTTTGCCCCAAAATATGGGGAATTTCAGGATTTTACCTCAAAATAAGGGGAATTTCAGCCTTTTTGCACCAAAATATGGGGAATTTCTGCCTTTTTGCCACAAAATAAGAAAAATTTCTGCAAGTCTGTAACAATATAAAAGAAATTTCTAAAATTTTGCCCCAAAATAAAGGAAATTTCTGATTTTTGCCCCAAAATAAAAAGAATTTCTCTATTTTTGCCCCAAAATAAAGGGAAATTCTGCCTTTTAGCCCCAAAATTAGGGGAGTTTCTGCAATTTTGCTCCAAAATACGAGAAATTTCTGCCTTTTTACCCGAAATTAAGTGGATTTTCTGCCTTTTTGCCTCCAAATAAGGGAAATTTCTGCAATTTTATCCCAAAATAAGGGAAATTTCTGCCTTTTTGCCCCAAAATAAGGGGAATTTCTGCCGTTTTGCCCTGAAATATGTGACATTTCTGCAATTTTACCCCAAAATAAGGTGAATTTATGCCTTTTTGCCCCAAAATAATGGGAATTTCTGCCTTTTTGCCCCAAAATAAGAAAAATTTTTGCTTTTTTTCTCTGAAACAAGTGAAATTTCTGCAATTTCGCCCTAAAATAAGGGAAATTTCTGCAATTTTTCCCCATAATAAGGGAAATTTCTGCAATTTTGCCCCAAAATAAGGGGAATTTCTGTTTTTGTCCCCAAATAAGGGAAATTTCTGCAATTTTGCCCTAAAATAAGGGGATTTTCTGCATTTTTTTGCCAAAAATAAGGGGAATTTCTGACATTTTGCCGCAAAATAAGTGAAATTTCTGCAGTTTTACCCCAAAATAAGGAAAATTTCTGCCTTTTTGCCCAAAAATTAGGGGAATTTCTGCAATTTTGCTCCAAAATACAAAGAATTTCTGCCTTTTTGCCCGAAAATAAAGGGAATGTATACCTTTTTGCCATAAAAAAGCAAATTTCTTCATTTTTGCCCCAAAATAAGGGGATTTTCCACCTTTTTGACTCAAAATAAGTGCAATTTCTGCCTTTTCCCCAAAATAAATGAAATTTCTGCCTTTTTGCCCCAAAATAAGGGGAATTTCAGCCTTATTACCTCAAAATAAGGGGAATTTCTGCATTTTTGCCCCAAAATATGGGGAATTTCTGACTTTTTGCCCCAAAATAAAAAAAAATTTCTGCAATTTTGTACCAAAATAAAAAAAAATTTCTGCCTTTTTGCCCCCCCCAAAAAATTTCTGCCTTTTTTTTCTCAAATACCTGAAATTTCTGCAATTTTGCCCCAAAATAAGGGAAATTTCTGCAATTTTGCCCCAATGTAAAGGAAATTTCTGCAATTTTGCCCCAAAATAAGGGGAATTTCTGACTGTTTGCTCCCGAAAAAGGAGATTTTCTGTCTTTTTGCCCCAAAATAAGGAGAATTTCTGCCTTTTTGCCCGAAAATTAAGAGAATTTCTGCAATTTTGCTTCAAAATACAGGGAATTTCTGCCTTTTAGCCCCAAAATAAAGGGAATTTCTGCATTTTACCTCAAATTGAGAATAATTTCTGCCTTTTGCCTCAAAATAAGGGGAATTTTCTGCCTTTTTGTTTCAAAATAAGATAAATTTCTTCAATTTTGTACCATAATAAAAGAAATTTCTGCTCTTTGCCCCAAAATAAAAGGAATTTCTGACTTTTTGCCCTGAAATAAATGAAATTTCTGCAATTTTGCCCGAAAATAAGAGAAATTTGTGCCTCTTTGCCCCAAAATAAGAAGAAGTTTTGCCTTTTGCCCCAAAATATGGGGAATTTCAGCATTTTACCTCAAAATAAGAATTTCAGCCTTTTTGCCCCAAAATAAGGAAAATTTCTGCAATTTTGCCCCAAAATAAGGGGAATTTCTTCCTTTTTGCCCCAAAATAAAGGATATTTCAGCCTTTTTACCTGAAAATAAGTGAAATTTCTGCAATTTTGCCCCAAATAAGGGAAATTTCTGCAATTTTGCCTCAAAATAAGGTAAATTCCTGCAATTTTGCCCCAAAATAAGTGGAATTTCTGAGTTTTGTCCCAAAATAAGGAGAATTTCTGTCTTTTTGCCCCAACATATAGGGAATTTCTGCCTTTTTGCCCAACAATTAGGGGAATTTCTTCATTTTTGCTTCAAAATAAGGGGAATTTCTGCCTTTTTGCCTCTAAAGAAGTGGAATTTCTGTATTTTCCTTCCAAAACAAAGGGAATTTCTGTGTTTTTTGCCCCAAAATAAGGAAAATTTCTGACTTAATACCCTGAAATAAGTGAAATGTTTGCAATTTTGCCCCAAAATAAGGGAAATTTCTACCTTTTTGCCCCCAAATAAGGGGAATTTCAGCCTTTTTACCTCAAAATAAGGGGAATTTCTGCATTTTTGCCACAAAATATTAGGAATTTCTGCCTTTTTGCCCCAAAATAAGAAAAATTTCTGCCATTTTGACCTGAAATAAGTGAAATTTCTGCAATTGTGCCCCAAAATAAGTAAAATTTCTGGAATTTTGCCCCAAAATAAGTGGAATTTCTGAGTTTTGCCCCAAAATAAGGAGAATTTCTGTCTTTTTGCCCCATCATATAGGGAATTTCTGCCTTTTTGCCCCACAATTAGGGGATTTTCTGCAATTGTGCTCCAAAAAACGGGATATTTCTGCTTTTTTGCCCGAAAATAAGGGGAATATATACCTTTTGCCACAAAAAAGGGAAATTTCTTCATTTTTGCCCCCAAAGAAGAGGAATTTCTGCCTTCTTACCTCAAAATAAGTGAAATTTCTGCCTTTTTACCCAAAAATAAACGGAATTTCTGACTTTTAGCCCCAAAATAAAAGGAATTTTTGAATTTTGCCCTGAAATAAGTGAAATTTCTGCAATTTTGCCCCAAAATAAGGGAAATTTCTGCCTTATTGGCCCCAAATAATGGGAATTTCAGCCTTTTTACCTCAAAATAAGGGGAATTTCTGCATTTTTGCCACAAAATATTAGGAATTTCTGCCTTTTTGCCCCAAAATAAGAAAAATTTCTGCCTTTTTTTTATCTGAAATAAGTGAAATTTCTGCAATTTTGCCCCAAAATAAGTGAAATTTCTGCAAATTTGCCCCAAAATAAGGGAAATTTCTGAAATTTTGCCCCAAAATAAGTGGAATTTCTGAGTTTTGCCCCCAAAGAAGGAGAATTTCTGTCTTTTTGCCCCAACATATAGGGAATTTCTGCCTTTTTGCCCCACAATTAGGGGATTTTCTTCAATTCTGCTCCAAAAAACGGGATATTTCTGCTTTTTTGCCCGAAAATAAGGAGAATATATACCTTTTGCCACAAAAAAAGAGAAATTTCTTCATTTTTGCACCAAAATAAGAAAAATTTCTGCCTTTTTACCTCACAATAAGTAAAATTTCTGCCTTTTTACCCAAAAATAAACAAAATTTCTGTCTTTTTGCCCAAAAATAAAAGGAATTTTTGAATTTTGCCCTGAAATAAGTGAAATTTCTGCAATTTTGCCCCAAAATAAGGGAAATTTCTGCCTTTTTGCCACAAAATAAAGGGAATTTCTGTATTTTTGCCCCAAAACAAGGGGAATTTCAGCATTTTACCTCATAATAAGGCAAATCTCTGCCTTTTTGCCCCAAAATATGGGGAATTTCTTCATTTTTGCCCCAAAATAAAAAAAATTTCTGCAATTTTGTACCAAAATAAAAGAAATTTCTGCCTTTTTGCCCCAAAATAAGAGAAATTTCTGCACTTTTTCCCTGAAATAAGTGAAATTTCTGCAATTTTGCCCCAAAATAAGGGAAATTTCTGCAATTTTGCCCCAAAATAAAGAAAATTTCTGCAATTTTGTACCAAAATAAAAGAAATTTCTGCCTTTTTGCCCCAAAATAAGAGAAATTTCTGCACTTTTTCCCTGAAATAAGTGAAATTTCTGCAATTTTGCCCCAAAATAAGAGAAATTTCTGCAATTTTGCCCCAAAATAAAGAAAATTTCTGCAATTTTACCCCAAAATAAGGGGAATTTCTGACTTTTTGCCCTGAAATAAGGAGAATTTCTGTCTTTTTGTTCCAAAATAATGTGAATTTCTGCATTTTCCTTCAAAATTAGGGAAATATGTGCAATTTTGCTTCAAAATACGGGGAAATCTGCCTTATTGCACAAAAATAAAGGGAATTTCTCCATTTTTGCACCAATATAAGGGGAATTTCTGAAATTTAGCTTTAAAATACAAGGAATTTCTGCGTTATTGTCCGAAATAAAGTGGAATCTCTGCCTTTTTGCCCTGAAATATTTGAAATTTCTGCAATTTTACCCCAAAATAAGGGGAATTTCTGTGTTTGGCCCCAAAATTAAGGGAATTTCTGCTTTTTGCCCCAAAATAAGGCAAATATCTGACTTTTTGCCCAGAAATAATTGAAATTTCTGCAATTTTGCCCCAAAATAATAGGAATTTCTGCCTTTTTGCCGAAAATAAGGGGAATTTCAGCATTTTACCTTCAAATAAGGGGAATTTCTGCCTTTTTGCTATAAAATAAGAGGAATTTCTGCCCTATTACCCTTAAATAAGGAAAATTTCTGCTTCTCTGCCCCTATTAACGGGAATTTCTGCCCTTTTGCCACAAAGTAAAGGGAATTTCTGCCTTTATGCCCCAAAATAACGGGAATTTCAGCCTTTTTACCTCAAAATAAAAGGAATTTCTGCCTTTTTCCCCAAAATATGGGTAATTTTTGCCTTTTTGTTCCAAAATAAGGAAAATTTCTACAATTTTGTATCAAAAGAAAAGAAATTTCTGTTTTTGCCCGAAAATAAAAGGAATTTCTGACTTTTTGCCCTGAAATAAATGAAATTCCTGCAATTATGCCCGAAAATAAGGGAAATTTGTGCCTTTTTGCCCCCAAATGAGGGGAATTTCTGCCTTTTTGCCCCAAAATATGGGGAATTTCAGGATTTTACCTCAAAATAAGGGGAATTTCAGCCTTTTTGCACCAAAATATGGGGAATTTCTGCCTTTTTGCCACAAAATAAGAAAAATTTCTGCAAGTCTGTAACAATATAAAAGAAATTTCTAAAATTTTGCCCCAAAATAAAGGAAATTTCTGATTTTTGCCCCAAAATAAAAAGAATTTCTCTATTTTTGCCCCAAAATAAAGGGAAATTCTGCCTTTTAGCCCCAAAATTAGGGGAGTTTCTGCAATTTTGCTCCAAAATACGAGAAATTTCTGCCTTTTTACCCGAAATTAAGTGGATTTTCTGCCTTTTTGCCTCCAAATAAGGGAAATTTCTGCAATTTTATCCCAAAATAAGGGAAATTTCTGCCTTTTTGCCCCAAAATAAGGGGAATTTCTGCCGTTTTGCCCTGAAATATGTGACATTTCTGCAATTTTACCCCAAAATAAGGTGAATTTATGCCTTTTTGCCCCAAAATAATGGGAATTTCTGCCTTTTTGCCCCAAAATAAGAAAAATTTTTGCTTTTTTTCTCTGAAACAAGTGAAATTTCTGCAATTTCGCCCTAAAATAAGGGAAATTTCTGCAATTTTTCCCCATAATAAGGGAAATTTCTGCAATTTTGCCCCAAAATAAGGGGAATTTCTGTTTTTGTCCCCAAATAAGGGAAATTTCTGCAATTTTGCCCTAAAATAAGGGGATTTTCTGCATTTTTTTGCCAAAAATAAGGGGAATTTCTGACATTTTGCCGCAAAATAAGTGAAATTTCTGCAGTTTTACCCCAAAATAAGGAAAATTTCTGCCTTTTTGCCCAAAAATTAGGGGAATTTCTGCAATTTTGCTCCAAAATACAAAGAATTTCTGCCTTTTTGCCCGAAAATAAAGGGAATGTATACCTTTTTGCCATAAAAAAGCAAATTTCTTCATTTTTGCCCCAAAATAAGGGGATTTTCCACCTTTTTGACTCAAAATAAGTGCAATTTCTGCCTTTTCCCCAAAATAAATGAAATTTCTGCCTTTTTGCCCCAAAATAAGGGGAATTTCAGCCTTATTACCTCAAAATAAGGGGAATTTCTGCATTTTTGCCCCAAAATATGGGGAATTTCTGACTTTTTGCCCCAAAATAAAAAAAAATTTCTGCAATTTTGTACCAAAATAAAAAAAAATTTCTGCCTTTTTGCCCCCCCCAAAAAATTTCTGCCTTTTTTTTCTCAAATACCTGAAATTTCTGCAATTTTGCCCCAAAATAAGGGAAATTTCTGCAATTTTGCCCCAATGTAAAGGAAATTTCTGCAATTTTGCCCCAAAATAAGGGGAATTTCTGACTGTTTGCTCCCGAAAAAGGAGATTTTCTGTCTTTTTGCCCCAAAATAAGGAGAATTTCTGCCTTTTTGCCCGAAAATTAAGAGAATTTCTGCAATTTTGCTTCAAAATACAGGGAATTTCTGCCTTTTAGCCCCAAAATAAAGGGAATTTCTGCATTTTACCTCAAATTGAGAATAATTTCTGCCTTTTGCCTCAAAATAAGGGGAATTTTCTGCCTTTTTGTTTCAAAATAAGATAAATTTCTTCAATTTTGTACCATAATAAAAGAAATTTCTGCTCTTTGCCCCAAAATAAAAGGAATTTCTGACTTTTTGACCTGAAATAAATGAAATTTCTGCAATTTTGCCCGAAAATAAGAGAAATTTGTGCCTCTTTGCCCCAAAATAAGAAGAAGTTTTGCCTTTTGCCCCAAAATATGGGGAATTTCAGCATTTTACCTCAAAATAAGAATTTCAGCCTTTTTGCCCCAAAATAAGGAAAATTTCTGCAATTTTGCCCCAAAATAAGGGGAATTTCTTCCTTTTTGCCCCAAAATAAAGGATATTTCAGCCTTTTTACCTGAAAATAAGTGAAATTTCTGCAATTTTGCCCCAAATAAGGGAAATTTCTGCAATTTTGCCTCAAAATAAGGTAAATTCCTGCAATTTTGCCCCAAAATAAGTGGAATTTCTGAGTTTTGTCCCAAAATAAGGAGAATTTCTGTCTTTTTGCCCCAACATATAGGGAATTTCTGCCTTTTTGCCCAACAATTAGGGGAATTTCTTCATTTTTGCTTCAAAATAAGGGGAATTTCTGCCTTTTTGCCTCTAAAGAAGTGGAATTTCTGTATTTTCCTTCCAAAACAAAGGGAATTTCTGTGTTTTTTGCCCCAAAATAAGGAAAATTTCTGACTTATTACCCTGAAATAAGTGAAATGTTTGCAATTTTGCCCCAAAATAAGGGAAATTTCTGCCTTTTTGCCCCCAAATAAGGGGAATTTCAGCCTTTTTACCTCAAAATAAGGGGAATTTCTGCATTTTTGCCACAAAATATTAGGAATTTCTGCCTTTTTGCCCCAAAATAAGAAAAATTTCTGCCATTTTTACCTGAAATAAGTGAAATTTCTGCAATTGTGCCCCAAAATAAGTAAAATTTCTGCAATTTTGCCCCAAAATAAGGGAAATTTCTGGAATTTTGCCCCAAAATAAGTGGAATTTCTGAGTTTTGCCCCAAAATAAGGAGAATTTCTGTCTTTTTGCCCCAACATATAGGGAATTTCTGCCTTTTTGCCCCACAATTAGGGGATTTTCTTCAATTCTGCTCCAAAATAGGGGGAATTTCTGCTTTTTTGCCCGAAAATAAGGGGAATGTATAACTTTTGCCACAAAAAAGAGAAATTTCTTCATTTTTGCCCCAAAATAAGAGGAATTTCTGCCTTCTTCCCTCAAAATAAGTGAAATTTCTGCCTTTTTACCTAAAAATGAACGGAATTTCTTTCTTTTTGCCCCAAAATAAAAGGAATTTTTGAATTTTGCCCTGAAATAAGTGAAATTTCTGCAATTTTTCCCCAAAATAAGGGAAATTTCTGCCTTTTTGCCACAAAATGAAGGGAATTTCTGTATTTTTGCCCCAAAATAAGGGGAATTTCAGCATTTTATCTCATAATAAGGCAAATCTCTGCTTTTTTGCCCCAAAATATGGGGATTTTCTTCATTTTTGCCCCAAAATAAAGAAAATTTCTGCAATTTTGTACCAAAATAAAAGAAATTTCTGCCTTTTTGCCCCAAAATAAGAGAAATTTCTGCACTTTTTTCCTGAAATAAGTGAAATTTCTGCAATTTTGCCCCAAAATAAGGGAAATTTCTGCAATTTTGCCCCAAAATAAAGAAAATTTCTGCAATTTTGTACCAAAATAAAAGAAATTTCTGCCTTTTTGCCCCAAAATAAGAGAAATTTCTGCACTTTTGCCCCAAAATAATAGGAATTTCTGCCTTTTTGCCGAAAATAAGGGGAATTTCAGCATTTTACCTTCAAATAAGGGGAATTTCTGCCTTTTTGCCACAAAATAAGGGGAATTTCTGCCCTATTGCCCTTAAATAAGGAAAATTTCGCTTTTCTGCCCCAATTAACGGGAATTTCTGCCTTTTTGCCACAAAGTAAAGGGAATTTCAGCCTTTTTGCCCCAAAATAACAAGAATTTCAGCCTTTTAACCTCAAAATAAGGGGAATTTCTGCCTTTTTCCCCAAAATATGGGTAATTTTTGCCTTTTTGTTCCAAAATAAGGAAAATTTCTACAATTTTGTATCAAAATAAAAGAAATTTCTGTTTTTGCCCGAAAATAAAAGGAATTTCTGACTTTTTGCCCTGAAATAAATGAAATTCCTGCAATTATGCCCGAAAATAAGGGAAATTTGTGCCTTTTTGCCACCAAATGAGGGGAATTTCTGCCTTTTTGCCCCAAAATATGGGGAATTTCAGGATTTTACCTCAAAATAAGGGGAATTTCAGCCTTTTTGCACCAAAATATGGGGAATTTCTGCATTTGCCACAAAATAAGAAAAATTTCTGCAAGTCTGTAACAATATAAAAGAAATTTCTAAAATTTTGCCCCAAAATAAAGGAAATTTCTGATTTTTGCCCCAAAATAAAAAGAATTTCTCTATTTTTGCCCCAAAATAAAGGGAAATTCTGCCTTTTAGCCCCAAAATTAGGGGAGTTTCTGCAATTTTGCTCCAAAATACGAGAAATTTCTGCCTTTTTCCCCGAAATTAAGTGGATTTTCTGCCTTTTTGCCTCCAAATAAGGGAAATTTCTGCAATTTTATCCCAAAATAAGGGAAATTTCTGCCTTTTTGCCCCAAAATAAGGGGAATTTCTGCCGTTTTGCCCTGAAATATGTGAAATTTCTGCAATTTTACCCCAAAATAAGGTGAATTTCTGCCTTTTTGCCACAAAATAATGGGAATTTCTGCCTTTTTGCCCCAAAATAAGAAAAATTTTTGTTTTTTTCTCTGAAATAAGTGAAATTTCTGCAATTTTGCCCTTAAATAAGGGAAATTTCTGCAATTTTTCCCCATAATAAGGGAAATTTCTGCAATTTTGCTCCAAAATAAGGGGAATTTCTGTTTTTGTCCCCAAATAAGGGAAATTTCTGCAATTTTGCCCTAAAATAAGGGGATTTTCTGCATTTTTTGCCAAAAATAAGGGGAATTTCTGACATTTTGCCGCAAAATAAGTGAAATTTCTGCAGTTTTACCCCAAAATAAGGAAAATTTCTGCCTTTTTGCCCAAAAATTAGGGGAATTTCTGCAAGTTTGCTCCAAAATACAAAGAATTTCTGCCTTTTTGCCCGAAAATAAAGGGAATGTATACCTTTTTGCCATAAAAAAGCAAATTACTTCATTTTTGCTACAAAATAAGGGGATTTTCCACCTTTTTGACTCAAAATAAGTGCAATTTCTGCCTTTTCCCAAAATAAACGAAATTTTTGTATTTTTGCCCCAAAATAAGGGGAATTTCATCCTTATTACCTCAAAATA